>NW_017279900.1:9285-16180 GCF_001594065.2 Cyphomyrmex costatus
GAGAGCGCAAGAGGCCCGCTGGAGGGGGACCCTAGGCAGTAGGAGCCGGCGCAAGTGGGGGCCGCTAGGGAAGGGATAGCGGAGCGAATATCCGCACAAAGAGGATGACACGATAACTCGCGCTGGTGAAGAAGTCTTGCGGGACGAAAGTCCGCACAAAGAGGAGAGGCCGATAAAGGATGGCACAAAGGAGAGGATGCGATAACTCGCGCGTAGGACTTTTAAAATATTATTAATAATAATTTGTACTTATTAAGTGCTATTAACGCAACGCTATATAACTAATCGCAATTTAACATATTCTAACGCATGTCATATAAAGTTTAATGATTGAATTGTATATATATATATAGTATATCCTGTCTAACAAAAGCGTGGCAACGCATGCCTAATAAGATCGTGGCATTGTAATAAAATATAGTGGATTAATTAATGCTAAATTGATTATGCATTCTATAGCATGCATGAGAAAATAAGTTTGGGTAAATATATGAAAGTGGTATTATTTCAATGACATTATTTAAGCAGATATTCAAATATACTTTAATATAATTATTTTCTTTATTTTCAGATGCGGAATAGTCTTCTCATGGAGCAACGGTCGTGACTGATGCAACACGCCGGAAAAAACAGATATATATATAACCGTGCTCGATAGATTAATATAATATGACTTTAGATGCAACTTTAATGGACTTAATGAGTAGAAAATTGTAACATAGAGAATAATAAAGAATAATATAGCTTCAAATACACGTGTTCTAATTATTATTATACTCAAATGAAAAAATACATGCCACAGGGATGTAACAATAGCGATAATGAAGAAATGAAAGACTTGCAGATAAACAGTGACGCGAGCGAAACCGAACTTGACACGAATAGAAGCGATAGCGATAGCAACAACGATACGGAAAGCGATAGTGATATTGACAACAGAGACTCACTTTATACCGCACCAAATGTACAATACGACTTTGATAGAGATAAGCATATAACGATAATCACTACTAGAAACACTTTAATCTCTCGCAACGACAATTTGGTTGTCTTTGTATCACAACAAGGTAACCCATGCGATGAAGGAGCACGTCTCTTAGACCGACACGGTTTATTGAAGGATGTGAAAGATAATACATTAGCGCGGGCGCGCCCCTATCCTCATAAACGAAATAAATTAATAATCACACTTACTATTAAGGATAAGGTATCAGAATTAACTCAACGCGAGATTATACAAGAATAAATATACTCATTACTAGATGTTATAACAGAATTAAATATAACCTCCTTTTCTATTAGTAAAAGTAACATAGATAATATTCCTTTTGAATACACCTTTGACAAAATAAAAAGCATACTTCACGACAATCCGGTTACAGTAACTATCTGTGAGAATTTAATACAGACCCCACTGCAACGTGACAGGAATACCATTATAATGGAAAACCACTCGTCGGCAGTCGGAGGACATAAAGGCATTATTAAAACATATCGACGAATACGAAATGACTATTACTGGCCTAGAATGAAACTTGATATACAAAGGTTTATTCAAAACTGTAGGAACTGCCTATTAAAAAAATTAGTCAGACGAAAGACTAAACAACCGATGATACTCACCGACACACCTGATGCCGGTTTTGATAAAATCTCCTTAGATATCATGGGACCTCTTCCCACATCCGCCAAAGGCAACTCTTATATTTTAACAATCCAAGATTTACTGACTAAATATTCTTTGGCAATTCCTCTCCAAAACGCTAGTGCTATAGACGTAGCAGATGCTCTCATCAACAATTTCATTTGTTTATTCGGTGCCCCCAAAGCACTCTTGACTGATCAAGGTTCGCAATTTCTTAGTAGCTTGATGAAAGCAATTGCTCGCAAATTTAGAATTAAGCTATACCATACCACGGCATATCGACCACAGTCGAATGGCTCAGTAGAGCGCTCCCACCATGTATTGTGGGAATACTTAAAACAATTTATTAAAAATAATACCGACTGGGATAATCATTTAACTCTTGCGTGTTTGTCATATAATACTAGTGTTCATGAAGGCACTAAGTATACTCCATATGAACTTAACGACTCCTTTTATCTCCTTATGTGGAGCATAGGACGTCTATAGACCTCTTTTGTCCGAGGCCTATATTCGTTTCTCGAATCAGATTGTTTTTCGGATTTGTGGGTGATTGGTCCACAGAATCCTACCTCAGTCAGATATTAGAGACAAATATCTACTGATATGTATACTGATGTATAGGACCTACAGTTTAACGCCGAATCCGAACGGCGCTGATGATCACAGATCTTTTGATCACCAGATGGAGCCATTTTTTGGCTCATTAAACGCGAAAAATCGCGTTTGGGCGCACGTGGGATTGAACTCGGGTCTACAAATCGCGAGTCAATCGCACAGAGCGGTGAGCCACTCGACGCTATCCATATGAACTTATATTTGGTAAATTAGCGAGAACACCAACCAACGCGCAAGTATTTCCAGCCAGTGCGAATGAAAGTTATACTACTTACCTTATGGACTTGTGTAATAAAATAAGGGATAGTCAAACTATAGCTCGAGAGCATTTAGACAATGCTAAGGTAAGATCTAAGACCTATTATGATAAACCCTTGTGCCTTTAAAATAGGTGATAGAGTCTATTTATTAAAAGAACCGACTACCAAATTAGGAGACCAGTACACCGGCCCCTATAGAATAAGTGCAGTGTTAAATAAAAACAATGTGAAAATACGACTCAGTGATAAATCATCGAAAGTGGTGCATACAGACAAGTTAAAACTTCTGCAATCAACTGATGATATGGAGGGGATATCTACCCATGAAGAAGTGGAGGAAGTAACCAGGTCATCGGAGCCTCGGACCAACGACAGAAGTTTAGTCGATTGACAGCTTAGCAACATGCATCCGGTGATCATCGTCATCATCACTCTTCTTGCCCCCTCAGCTTATAGCCTAATTGGCTGACTGCGGTGCAACTAGCGGCGATGGTTTTAATATCTCCACGCTATCACTCCTGGACGTCGGAAATTGTGACCTCGAGGATGTAGAACCTCGTGAAGAAGAAGTCTATATACAACTCATGCAGACATCAGACTACGATAAAGTACCTGCAGTACAATGCAAAATAGAGATAAACCGCGTCATTCACTACTGTGGAATGCACTCTCACATCTCTGTCGTGCATAACGGACAACGAGAATATTTCCAAGAGATTGGTGAGCAATCCTGTAGAAGACTACATGAGACAGGAGTTCTAAGGATCGGCAACGCCGTAATGGACTTAATCAAGGTCAACATGACGAATTACAGACGCGCAACCCTCGCCGGCTCTGCAACAGTGGACGGCAAATGTGCAGGAGCTCAATATACAGACGGTTATGGCTCTTGGGACAACGTCATCGTGCAAGCTGATGTTAAAATCACCTTAAAAACTATGGAACTCTCAGTGAAGAGGAAACTAGGACACGTTATCCTACCATCAGGCACTTTTTGCAAATTGTCAAGCAAATACTGCCTGGATGCAGACGGCTCTGAGACATACTGGTCACCAATCCCCGTGGACAACTGCCATTTCGATCAATACGATATACTCTACGAGGGATCGGCTACTCGTTTGGTTCCCAAGAATAATTATTCCACACCAACAGTGTACACAGTGACAACCCAGGAAACAACGTTTGCTTTGACAAAGACAATAGACATGGACGTGTGCGGGTATAAATTATCTCAAACAGAGCACCCGAAACTGTTTATTTTGCAAACACAAAAAGGAAGAACCTTCAAAACACGTAGTAGAATAACGGTGGACAATTTGGACATATTTTTATACGTAAATTCTAAATTCGTGTATGTTGAGAAACATATTAAAAAACAGTTAACTCAACTTTATCAGAATATCATGGAACAAAAGTGCGCGATTGAAAAACAGGTTCTCCAGAACGCTCTGACTTTAGCGAGTATTGCTCCCGACGAAACGGCTTACCGCATTATGCGTGAGCCAGGATATACAGCAGTACTATCTGGGGAAGCCCTGCATCTTGTTAAGTGTATATCAGTAGAGTGTAAGTTACGGCATGAAGAACATTGTTATACAGAACTACCGGTAACTCATGCTAACCAATCATTTTTCTTGCAACCACGTTCGCGTATTCTCACAAAGACTGGAACTCTTCGCGATTGCAACCAACTCTTACCCGTCATGTATAAACTACACGGGATATGGTTTCGCTTAACTCCGAAACCCATCGAGGTGATCGCCCCCGCGATACTGCAACCTTTATCGCATCCAACTTGGCAATACTCCAGCTCGTCCTCTTTAGCAACAAGTGGCATTTACAGCACCGAGGACCTCGACAGACTTCGAGCTCATATAATGTTCCCGGTGGAACGACCATCGATCGTCAACACTCTGGCCAGAGGAGCAATGGGTAATGAAATACACGCCGGCAGCGTTTCCCTCGCAAATCTTCTGGATGAAGAATCCTTAAACCGTATAGCAGACTCAGCTGGCAAAAGAGTCTGGAGAGGATTTGTGACTTTTGGATCCGCCAGCGCCGGCGTGCTCGCGATCTTCATCATCATACGCACAACAAAACTTGTGATAGACACAATGATTCATGGCTACGCCCTCCACACCATGTATGGCTGGAGTCTACATCTCATCGGAGCAATATGGGGCTCCGTGACTCACCTTCTATTACACCTGGGAAACAGAAGGAACCCTAGACCGCAGGAAGATACAAATGCAGAAACACCAAGCGAAGCAGTAGGCCCCTCAGCTCCCCTTTCAACACCTGAAGATGAGCCCTCAACTTCCCATCCATCGTCAGAAAATCTGCATCCCAGCCATGTCCACCCAAGCGTAATTTTAAGTAAGATTAATGAAAAACAATCAGCACCTGCAATATACAAAACGTATACTTATTCAGATCTAATGTTACGTCCTCGTTAGCACTACATGAATGCCTATGTTATTTTTCGCCTCTTACCTTAAGTATACACTAAGTCGTGTGCGATTTCCTTTAGTTAATATAATCCATAATTGTTAGTTAATCATTAAGTTGCACTATAAGTCAGCGTACGAATTATCGCCTCGCCTTCTTTGTACCGTCCCTTTTCAGTTACCCTCTCCATTACGGCACCCTTGCTCGCAGCCTCCCTACTCCTAGGACACCAACAATCCCCTCTCATCTTACTCAACGCCGTCCCTCCACCACCAGACCAGTCCCAGTTCTTCACCGACTCTCAAATGTAACACACGTTCTTCAAAATCCGCTCCGAACCTTCGCGAGTGCAAAGTCTTACGATATCAAATCCACTCCTTAAAATCTACCTTCCTTCCAGTTCTAATCCCATCTTATTTTAGCGTTAACCAATCCTCTTAGTTAATAATAATTGTCATTAATCTCTAATAATAATTAACAATTTGTGTAAAATGGGGAATAGTTATTTTAGTGATAATTTGTGAGTCACTTTATACCTTTACTTGTAATAGAAGTTGCACAATTAAATATTATTAAATCATCTCACTATCTAGTCGATATCCCACATATCCACATCCTTACGCAGTGCTGGAATATAAATTCGCGTACGGGATATATTTCGGTTCTATACGCGACGCGCAGAGACCACTGCAGTTACTTAGGCAGGAGCAGCATTCAACGCAGAACACGAAGGGACCACCCAGGAAACACTTTCTCGCCGGATGCAGGGAATCGTACGACGCATCATTCACCACGGGTGATCTAGCATTCAAAAGGGTTGCGTAACCCATCCGTCACAGCAGGAGGCTGAAGTTACAAAGGGTTGAGTAACTCTTTCCATTCTCACGTGAGCTTGGGAAAGGTCAGGACAGCAGGCAGCCCACCCACTGCGAGGGTAAGTGCATTCAATTTTGTGAGGATCCACGAGCACCAAGCTCAATTGTCACACAGTCGTAAATTCATTAACCGTAACGTCAAGCAACGTCCACCGCTCGGGACGCATAGCCACGTTGAATAGAGATCATTTGTCTCGTGACACAACTCTAGACTTACATGTGTCCACCGTTTAGGACCCGGGTTCCCGACGCTTCGAGTCGCTTCTTCGATTTATCTTTCCAACCTTGGCTCGACACTGCGCTTTGTTGTATTACGTGGTTTTATGAACATAGAACGAACCTTTGGAACATCTGCAGTCTTTGTTACCTTGATAAATCTCCGTACGACCAGGACTCATATAGAAGCGTGTCTCGTCATTATATTCAACTCGGAGGCACGGAAGAAACCGAGAAGTGCGCGCTTTGCAATCAAGGGTTCGCCCGTAATTACTCTATAGATACTTGCAGCGTCTGCCCGTCGGTTCTTCGTGGATTCATTCAGTACCTTATTCATTCGGGAGACGCCCCGTACAACGACGGAGGTATAACTTACCTTTATATCTCTCAGACGCGACAATAATTTGTTGTGATCGCTTAGGTAATGCGCAAATAAATTAGTATCAGCCCACATAATCAGCCGTGGTGTTTGATAAAATTTCTATTTTTGGAATTTGACCACCACGACATAACACTAAGAAAACATTTAGACATTAACGCGTCATACAGTGACTAAACTTTAGAATGTTCCCTTACAGCAACATCCTATTTTAAGGGGGGGGGGGTGTTATATCCCTCCGGCATATATTTTTGATATTTGAGATATACAATTAATAATTATATTTTTGCACATTTATATAATAAGAATATCAAATAGTATTAAGTCAACCTAAAAGATTAAGCGTTCAATTTCAACCTTACAATATTATATCTATGATGATTTCATGTTAATCTCTAAATCCTACTAGAAGTCGGGCGAGAATAATATAAAATCTTAAATAATAATTATTTGA
>NW_017279900.1:20113-25036 GCF_001594065.2 Cyphomyrmex costatus
ATCCTATGTTCTGATCTTGTATTACTCTTTATTTTCACCACTACAATTTATTCTGCTACTAACAGCTCACTAATTAACAATCTAATTAATTAAAAATCATTTACGAGAGTTATCGCGCTCTTCTCTTTGTGCTGTTCTTCTTATCGGCCTCTCCTCTTTGTGCCGATCTTCGTAGCGCTGAGCTTTACCCTACTATGCGAGTTATCGCGCTCTTCTCTTTGTGCGGATCTTCGCGCAGCCATCCCCTCTCTCTCTAGTCATCCCTACTCCAGCAACTCCTATGCTAATCCCTATATACGTAGTAGCACACCGCTCCATACCTCAGTTACACTTCGATTCTTAAACCATACGGTTCTCTTGACTCTGGTTAGATCCCAGTCTCCACTATATTCCAAGTTAACTCCGCTTCTTAGCGAGGCGTCACATTCTCTTAAATCTTACGACCTCTGAAATTAATTCTAATTAATCACTCTACTCATTAATACCCACAGTATTCTTACTTTATATCTTAAATCATAGCGTATTCATAGATTACAATTATTGAATTAATAATCGTACTACAATTATCCAAAGAATTTACGACTTATAATCGTTAAATTAATATTACTATTACTAGATTTTGTATTCCACATCTGTATTATTAGTTATAAAATATATTTATAATTTTATTGATACCTAATTATTTTAATTATTTTAAAAGATATCCTACTCTATATCCATATCCTGAATAAATTCAGTGTTATAATAAATCACCGAGACGCTGCATCTTCACGAACGTTGACAGCCAGCCAACACCGAGATCTGAGACAACAGGACCAAGGCAGTAATTCCATAGAAGCCCTAAGAAGGTACATCGAAAATACTCAACTAAAAGGTTAGCCTTTAAATAATTTTAATAAGTACTTACATGTAATAAATTCAATCGATCGAACAGTGAATCACGCGATAGTCTGGTGCATCTCTTTGTCACGTCGCGTCTTAGTTTATGCATTCCACCGCGCTTATCTCTTGCCGGTCCGCTCGAGTTAACATAAACATTTACGGAACGCGCTCACTGTAGAGACTTCATCCGCGCGCTTCGAATATTCTTTAACATACTCGGTGTCTCATAAAATATTATTCAATTGATTCAAGTATTATATTATCGACTCTTTACTAATTATTCTTACTAAGTATAACCTTTTATTAAATTTAAACTATATCCTTACTTTATCAATGATAATTAAATAATTTAAGAATTTTTAAGCAATTAATTTAAAGTTATATTCATATAATTTCAAGATATCTAACAAACAAGATAATAATAATTTCTCATTTAATATCAAAACATAAATATTCTAAATCATTTATTTTAAGCATTTATCGAATTGTTTTAACATCTAACACACTGACCGCTCGCTGTGTTTCGGTAAATGTGGAGCCCTTTTAAAAGAAAATATATTCATTTACGTACCCGTTCTAATTAATTAATTATAATAAGACTCGTTACTATATGCTTCCTCCTGTAAGACCTGCTGCTCCCGTCACTATTATTTCTGATGAGAGATTACTGTACCAGGCTTGGTTGAATACAGCACGGTGCTGTATAGGTATATTTTTCCGCCATACGGAAACTAGTTATAAACTTTGCTATTCATTTTATGTAAGAAAGTCGCCTAGTGAAAGACGAAATTTTAAAGGAGTAATTCGCCACTACATTACAATCGGGATTAATTACGATTTAGACCATTGCTATTCTTGTCTAACTGGCTACGCGCAAATTTATCAATTACAGGCTTGTGATCACTGTCCAGCAGTGTAACGCGATTTTATTCAATATTTAATCCATTCAGACGATAATCCGTACGACAGTCCGTTAACTACTATTGTTACGTCCCCGTTAGCACTACATAAATGCCTATGTTAGTTTTCGCCTCTTACCTTAAGTATACACTAAGTCGTGTGCGATTTCCTTTAGTTAATATAATCCATAATTGTTAGTTAATCATTAAATTGCATTATAAGTCAGCGTACGAATTATCGCCTCGTCTTCTTTGTGCCGTCCCTTCTTCAGGTACCCTCTCCATTACGGCACCTTTGCTCGCAGCCTCCCTACTCCTAGGACACCAACCATCCCCTCTCATCTTACTCAACGCCGTCCCTCCACCACCAGACCAGTCCGGTTCTTCACCGACTCTCAAACGTAATACACGTTCTTCAAAATCCGCTCCGAACCTTCGCGAATGCAAAGTCTTACGATATTGTTATATCCCTCCGGAATATATTTTTTTATGTAATCTCTTTAACATTTATAACCAGTATAATATTAATAAGAAATCATATAAAATTCTATTACTTAATATAATTAAATAATAAGCTGTAAGATAGGCATAGATATATCACGCGTTATTAGCGCTACGTAAATACGTATAATTTTAAAAGTATTAATATTCGCATTATATTCTCGTATTAAATAAGTTCTTTGCATTAGATATGCGTATAAAAAGTCTAACGAATAAGTCTTGCGTTAATCGCGGATAGGTACTCGCGATTATATATGTATATGTGTATTAAGCATCCTAAGCATTCCCGGTGCATCCTAAGATGTTCACCGCATCCTAAGTTTCCTCGGTGCATCCTAAGATATTCACCGCATCCTAAGCGAGAGTTATCGGCCTCTCCTCTTTGTGCTGATCTTCGTACTGTTCAGCTCTACCCCACTACTCTAGCTATCGGCCACTCCGCTTCGTGGCGATCTTCGCACAGCAACCCTACTCTCCCACTATTCCCACTCCAATGATTCCTTATGCAGAGCTTACATGCGGAGCAACGCTCCGTGCCTCAGTTAGTTAGACTCCACATCCTGAAGTAGTAACTTCTCTTAATAACTCCGGTTTATACCAAGGCGTCACATTCTTATTCCTGACTAGTTCAGACGTAGTTCTTTGTCACATTCTTATACCAAACTTATTTAAGTCTCATTCCTGACTAAGTTCAGACGTAGCTCTCTCTTAATCCATATTCCATAATTAAGTACTAATCCTTTGTTCATTAATAATTATTCCTTTATATCAATCTAATTATTAATTAATCGTAACTTAGTGTTCCTCGTTAGAAATACTTGTTAAGTGAATTAAATAGTTCTCTTTAATCAAATAATTATACATTATATCGTCAAGTGAAAATATTATAATCTATTTATTATAATAAAATAATATTCATTAATTTGCTCTACATTATTAATTATTACACTTTACTTAATATTCTTGTATTATTAATGTTTTAAATATATTCTTTTATATCTTTATTATATTTTTACAATTTTATTCATTATCCGAAATATCCTTTCCTTATTTTGCTATTTTAAACTATCAGTGACTGCATCGACATCGCTCACGAACTTCAACAACACTGAGCCAAGCAGCCAGTAGTCTAGAAAATCATTGACAGGACGGAAGGAAGCATTAAGCTATAGAAACTCAGAAGCCAAGCTAAGGTAGTCACATAATAACAGGTATTCAATAGAGTATTCTTTATTTAATTTAGTGCGTGAATATCTAATTAGTGCATGCGTCCCTGTGTTCGGGCGCGTCAGACAAACAATTGCAGCGTTCCACCGCGGTTACGTCACCCGTCGACTCCGACGCATTCTTATTCACATATAGGGTGACGCGTTAATAATTAATTAATTCCATTAAATACAGTATTACATATTCTTTATTATTAATGTTTTATACACTTCTTTATACAATCCAGTAGTGTTTCTTTTTTATGAATAATTACTAATAAATAATCCTTTATAATTACAACTATTTTAATAATCACTAATTATTACTCATCAATCAATACTCGTTATAATAATATTCTACGCGAAAAGGATTATTACAATTCAAAGATTATCCATACAATACAAATAAGTCCTACAAATTATATTCAATACAATTAGTTACTATTAATTATTACTTATAATTATATTCATTGAATTATTTCATATTTTTCAAATAGCTTTTGTAAAACATAAAAGGGCTTAGCCCGCAGCGGGAGCCCTGCTTAAAATTTTTCATAAAACTAATAACTTAGAAATATTTTGAATCATTTAATAAAATAATATCATTCGTATTCGAAAATAATTACTCATAATATTCTAAACGGTCATTTAATTAACGGTAGTTATTTAATTGATCGACTACACACGTTGACCGCTCGCAGCGTTGTAGCTATAGATTTTGCCACGCTATCAGTCAAATTAGTTAGTAAAATATATTTAACGTTCTAATATATATATATATATGTATTCATATGCTGCCTCCAACCGGACCGCAACCTCCAGTTATTGTAGTTTCCGATACCTCATTGCCGTATCAGGCATGGTTAAATTCAGCACGGTGTTTTAAGGTCAAATCATATCATCATAATCACGCTAACTACAAAATCTGTAGCGTATGTTACTCCGAGAAACTATGTCTCGATAAATTAAATTATTATTGTATAACACAGCATTACATATCACTCGGTATTAATTACGATCCAACTTACTGCCGTTGTTGCTATAATTCTTTTGCTAACATTCAGCGAATAACAAGTTGCGACACTTGCCCAGTAATACTTCGCGATTTTGTTCTTTATTTGATTCAATCTGGAGACGAGCCTTATAATAATCCGTTGGAGACTGTCATAATAATTTCAGAGACAAGCTCATAAAATAAAGCTTCCTCTAATCACCTGAATATCCTACCACAAACTGCTGCGGTCACACGCTCTTCAGAAAAAAAAAAATAATAAATAAATTTATTCAAAAAATAAATAAATTTGAGCAGACCGTAGTGGCGCAACAATATCAAATCCACTACTTAAAATCTACCTTCCTTCCAGTTTTAGTTCCATTTTATTTTAGCATTAACCAATCCTCTTAGTTAATAATAATTGTCATTAATCTCTAATAAT
>NW_017279901.1:0-845 GCF_001594065.2 Cyphomyrmex costatus
TTTCGGTGAATAGTTTTTAGGACGGAATATGTATATGAATTTACACCCCAAAAATATATAAAGTACTCTAAAGATTGTAACGTTAGTTATTCAGTTGTGTAGAATTAAAGTATTATACATATCAAATTATTGTTAAATTATTTTGATTACATTACCTTCAGTAATATCTTGACTAACACGTACTTTTTTCTCTCTGTTTAGTTCGGAGATTTTTTGACTAATGTATGTGCCTACCTGTTGCACTTGAAAATCTATTGATACTTCGTCATACCCACGTTCTGTGGATTACCAGTGTCGAAAAGTATCTAAATATGCAAACGTACGTTATTACTGAATAATTTACATAGTTTTTCACGCAAATTTTTTTCATCAAAAGTTGTAATATTATATAAATAAATACATAACTAACTAAATAAGTAAATAAATACAAAAAAGATCAGATACATCTTTTTCTAAGAATCGAAAAGTTATATGAATACGTTAGTACCTTTTACAGCCAACATTTTGGCTGGATCTAATTTCGGTCGGGCTTTTTCGTTTTTTTTATCTTTAGTCCTATTGGAGACTGTTCCTGTGACGGAACTGGCTTTTAAAATAGGAGTACCGAATACGGCTATAGCTAAATTTTTAACAAATATGGAACATGTTTTGCTAACATTAACGATGCTGTCATATTGGCAATTCGTTATCCACACATCGTGTCCAAGGTACACCTATAATCAAAATAAATGTAATAATAAATTAATGAATTAGTACGCAAGTATGGATAAAGGAAATATATTTATTAAGAAACAAAGAGGTTTTTAGATATATGTTGTTTACCGGAAATATGAATAATGTATATA
>NW_017279902.1:0-493 GCF_001594065.2 Cyphomyrmex costatus
AGCTAACGGGTCCGAACTCTCACGCCGATTCCTTGCCCTGCCCGGTAGCAGTACGAATAGCCCACCGTCGTGAGCCGAGGTGGGAGGGAGGCACGTGGCGGGGCGTAAGTGTTGCGCTTGGTTGCAGCGAGCGGGGATGGGACTAGAAGGCGTCTGGAGCACGGACCAGGCCGGACATTGACGAAGCTATACAGGCAGAATCTTGAGCAGATTTGAGAACATCTCACCGTGGTGTATCTAGCGGCCTTGTTTCAGTCCGGTCCTCGAAATCGCTGCAATCTCGATCACCGAGCACTCGGAACGCGCGCCGTCCGAACACCGAGCCGGCTCAGCCTGGCTAAGACTATCGGTGTGTGGAATGTCGGGATTCTGGGGTTGTCGAGGTCTCGGCAGGCTGCTGGATTTGCCGTCGAAATGGATTGCTAGACGCGAGTAACCTCTTGCTTGGGAACTCTTGATGAAGCATACCGACGCCTCCAGTCGAACCTCATCC
>NW_017279904.1:0-942 GCF_001594065.2 Cyphomyrmex costatus
GCGGTGCAGCGGCGTCCGGCCGGGTGTCCTGGCTAGGACGATGGGTGCATCGTTACATATATAAATATATATAAATTATATTTATATGTGTACATACATATATTACATTTCTCTCTCTTCATATATTACATTTCCGCTCAGTGAGCGGTCGTCGTACTAAATGCACCCATAAAGGTGCCTATTCATGCTGACGCTCGACGCTCATTTTCAGCGTCAAAACAGATCACGTGACCATTCTGCCTGACGCTAGCGTCAAGAAAGTGAAGTTCAATCTATTCAACAGCGAGCGCGTCGTCGCTGGATCTTCGATTATCTCGAATTCTCGATTCAAAATAAAAAATAGACTCTGACGTATGTAAAATATTAATTTTTACAAATTTTACATTTTCTAAATTTTGAGATCTTCAGTATCATACAAAAAGCAAATAATATATTTTGAAAATACGTAAGTATATTATAACCTTTCTATTTTAAGGACTGACTGAAAGATTATAATTAGCTAAAATATGAAAGTTAGAGGTAACAAATATACAATAACAATAATAACAAATTAAAAGTAATTTCGAAATATTTGTAGTATTAAATTTAATATATTTTTCAGGATGAATCCCTTAATATATCGTACAAACGTGCGGTAAAATAATAAAATAATAAAATAATTGGAAAAAAATAAAATAAAAATAAAAAAATTAATAATTATTATTATTTATTATTATTAATTATTTATTTTTTTTATAAAATAATTGAGAATTTAATTAAAATAATCATGATTATAAGCTTCATTTCGCCCGCGTATATAAAAATAATAAATAAGTGTGTAAATAAAAATGTGTAAGATGATAATACTTGCCAATGTAAATTACTAACTAAAGAATCAAGTAAAGGTTGATTTATACTGGTCGTAAACTGTTAACTTATGCCGTAATCTGTAAAAATTGACCA
>NW_017279905.1:0-239 GCF_001594065.2 Cyphomyrmex costatus
CAGTGTAAAAACAGTCTATAACGTTTTTTCACGGTTTTCAATAGGTTACTCTAATATTCTCTTGGCATCGCTTACGGTTTTCTACCCTCTTTTACAGTTGAACTCCCCATGAAACTCCCCACAATTGGGGGATGGCGAGCATCAAACCCCATCTGAATGGCTACCGCGTCCAGCTCTACGTGAGAGGGCAGCGGGAGTCTAAAGTGCTGGCAAGCAAGAAAGAAGCGGCCCGCTGGGCG
>NW_017279905.1:281-1167 GCF_001594065.2 Cyphomyrmex costatus
AAGACCCTGGCCGACGCCTGCGCACGCTGGCGTCGTGAGGAGGCCGGCAAGCGCGCGGGCGGCAAGTGGGAGCGAGTTCGGTTACTGAGATTTGAGCGCGATGACTGGCTGGCTAAGCGCCGGCTGGAGGCCCTGGAGCCGTCTGACTTTTCGAACTGGCGCGACGCGAGGCTCAATAAGGTTAAGCCAGCCAGCGTTGCACGGGAGATGAACATCTTGCGGGCCGTACTTGAGCTGGCCCGTAAAGAATGGGGCTGGCTGAGGACGAATCCGATGCAGGATGTCCGGTGGCCTAAATGTCCAAGGGGCAGGGCTAGACGTGTGTCCGCCGAAGAAGTCGATGCGCTATCGAAGGCATTCGGCGTTGCAGACGAGTTGCGTGCTGACACGGCAATCGAACGTATCGGACTTGCCTTTTTGTTTGCGCTCGAAACGGGAATGCGGTCCGGCGAGATATGCGCCCTGACTTGGCCGGACATCCATCAATGCGATCGATATGTAACCGTAAAAAAGTCCAAGAATGGAGACTCCAGGGATGTGCCGCTCACGCCTAGAGCGGTAGAAATACTGGACGCGCTGCCGATCAAGTCAGGGGCCGCGTTCGATTTGGACGATAAGACGCGTGACGTGTTGTTTCGTCGGGTGCGTGACAAGACGCCGCATCGCGATGTTCATTTTCACGACGCGCGCAGTGAGGCCATCTGGAGACTTTCAAAAAAGCTGGACATATTAGAACTGGCGCGCGTGATTGGGCACCGGGACGTAAAAAGTTTGATGATCTATTTCAGGGCAGACGCTTCAGAACTTGCGAGGAGATTTGGCTAGTTTGTTTTTGAAGTCGATCCTGGCCTGATCGTCCGCCCATCTGAGGACATCGGCTCTTTTC
>NW_017279906.1:0-919 GCF_001594065.2 Cyphomyrmex costatus
TGGCTCGGGATAAGAGACTTGTAGCGTCTCAGAGTTTTTGAACATGGCCGGGGACGCTACCGCGTCTCCTGATTAAGGTTTTTTTAAAATGAAATCAATAATTTGTTTCTACACCCTCGAATAAAATAAGATCGATATTTTATCCTGAAATAAGTACAACACGTATAAATTAAGAAATTTATATATTCTTACATTTAGAATAAGTCTATCCAGTTATATACGCGATGCTACAACATCAAAGCAGTGAAGCTATCGTGGTGTAGCGCGTTAGGTAAAAGGCAGAAAGACGCGGAATGAGAGATCCCCAGTTTGAGTTCCGATTGAGCTCAGTTTTTCGTAAAAATATAAATAAAATTCCTTTCGAAGGAATAAAATAAGAATGTTTAAATGAAAAATATTATGTCAAACTTAAATTTTTCTATTAAGAAAATTAATGAGCTGACATTAAGAATAATTTAGTCTAAATTTTAGAATTTTTCATTTAAGATTAAAATATTCTACTCTAAAAGATAAATATAATTGGCTCCATGTCAATCTTATTTTATTCTAGATCTTGGAGTAATAGCATTAAATATAGAAATATTTTCTGTGAGTGTATAACAAAACTAAAACTTTAATAAAAAAAAAAACATGTAGCTACAAATTAATAGACGTTTCGACTCCGATCGGATCATTCTCAATGTTACAGATATAAATAAATTCGTTATACAAAATTCGTTATCCTTCAGAAATTACTCCATTCTTATTGCTTTGTGTCAAAAAGATGAAATTCATAAGTCAGAGTATATAAAATTTGGTATTCTAAAAATAATCGTGAACAAATTTAAAGGTCAGATTGTATAAAACTGCTAATATTATATATGGAGACACGGTAGTGTCTCGGCGCTAAGCCAAGCGCGCGACACTGCCGTGCCTCCTT
>NW_017279907.1:0-586 GCF_001594065.2 Cyphomyrmex costatus
ACAATACTCATGCCCAATACGAATTATAATATACAAGAAGTAGCTACCGGGAACGATGCAGTCCGAGGTGCATCGTTACAGGTTAATCAAACGCTTCAAAGCATTCGTAGTGGCAACTCGACCGCACCCTTTATAAGAGAAATGCGACTGGATAATTTTCTTTATGCATTTATTTATGCAGCTATGCAGGACTGTGTGGATATACTCTAAGGCCTATCGCACATGAAATGCATAACAGTACATAAATATAACATAAGACCGCTGGACCAATGTGCATCTTATGTTATTCAATATGGCAACTTTATGCTGGATGCTTATTGGTCCAACTGTTTTATGTTATATTTATGCTCTATTATGACGTGTGCGATATGTTTAAATCTACGTGAATCTAATGCGGTTTGACAGAGCGAAAATAGGATGAAAAAAGAGAAAGAGCACAGTCTAGTAACTCACTTATTTTCACTTTTCACTTTTCATCCTAGGGAAAAAGTTTAATAATCGATACCCAGAATGCGTCCTATACTCTACTGGAACGCTTTCTGTCCTCTGAAATGGCATAATAAACAGAGATAGCTACTTTAGGTAT
>NW_017279908.1:0-536 GCF_001594065.2 Cyphomyrmex costatus
AAAGTGTTCCTTCTTAAAGAGTAGAATTTTTCGAACACGTAGTGGAGAATGGTCAAATATATTCCACGCAGAAAATCGAAGCGGTGCGTAAAATCCCAGAGTCATTCATTGCAAAGCAGATGCAAAGTTTCCTTGGCTTAATTTAAGTTTAAGAGGCTAATTTAGAGAATTCGTGCCGAGATACTCAGTTTTAGCGCATCCGTTGACTAATTTGATGAATGTGAAGTTTCAATTCGCAGAAAAGGAGAAAAAAGCGTTTATTCGTCTAAAAGATATCTCATGTAATAAGCCCGTGTTACGCTTGTATAAGACAGATGTAAAGACCGAACTACACACGGATCCATCGATTAATGGCTACGGTGGTATCCTATTGCAAAAGAGCGATAAAGATAATGCGTTTCATCCTGTATATTATTCAAACGGCAAAACGTCACCCGCGGAGCGGGTTATACGAGTTACGAATTAGAGGCCCTTGCTACTGTCAGATCGCTAGCAAAGTTTTCCTTACTAGGGATATCGTTCAAAATAATAATTTG
>NW_017279909.1:0-921 GCF_001594065.2 Cyphomyrmex costatus
ATTTCATAATATTACAGCTGTAACATCGAACCTGGACTCCGAAACACAGATGATTACATTCAGAAGACGTCATATGTGGCTATAGCTATGATAGCAAAAGATTACGCTGAATATATTCGTTCGAACTACCTTCTTCTTGCGATAAAAAAGGAACAAATAAAACAAACAAAACAAACGTAAAACGAATAAAAAACAAATAAAACATTTTAAAACATTTGTTGTTTTATAATATAAAACAAATTAATCCGTTTAACTTTTTTTGTTTAAATTCTGTAAAAGAAAAATATTTATTTATATATATCTCATATTTTTGCAAAATAATTTAGGTTACTTATATACATATATACATGAAATACATACCTGCAATGAATTATCTGAACTTTTCCTTTTTAAAGGAAGCACCACTTTAATTATTGATGCTAACGACATGTGCCCATCTAGTACTTTTATGTCTGTCAAATTTTTCACCAAAAAGTACGGTGGTTCAACTATAGAAAATATTATATAATTAATATAAAATGAAAATACTGTTTGAGAAGATTGTAATATAACAAATATGTATGTTCAAAACAACTCGAAAAAATTATAGATTAATCTAAATTGCATTCAGAATAACACAAAGAATTAGACAATTTGTTCACGTCACATGCTCTAATATACTCATAACTACTACTCATTCTAATGAATACATTAAGAGTAGGAACTATGATAACAGTGTACTTCAAGAAGGAACAATATTACTTTTATCTTTCTACTCTCTTTAATAAAAGGTTATATATAAATATATTATAAAATAATAAAAAAGTTCCAACTTTTTAAATATTATATTAATTATAAAAACATTTACCTGATTGCATCACACCAATCATTTCTAATTTATCGCCCTTTGTCACACCAAGAGAACGATATTCACTGTCATCA
>NW_017279910.1:0-420 GCF_001594065.2 Cyphomyrmex costatus
ATTTTAATTGTATAGGACGAATGTATTCAGTTAGTCCAACACAAACAGAATTATTTCATTTACAACTATTATTACTTACTATAAAAGGAGCTACAAGTTTTAACGCTTTAAAACTGTAAATGGAGAAATATGTCAATCATTTTCAACAGCATGTCTAGCTTTAGGTTTAATAGAAGATGATGATGAATGGAAACGAGCAATGAATGAAGCAATTGCATGGATGATGCCAAAACAACTTCGTAGATTATTTATACGTATATTATTACATTGTCAACCATTGTATCCAAAAGAACTTTGGGAAAATTTTAAAATACCAATGTCAGAAGATTATATTCGACATTTTGGTATATCGCAAGGACAACAAAAAGCTTATGCACAAATCGGAGCTATGCTATCTGATGAAGGTAAAAGCTTTGCTGA
>NW_017279911.1:0-489 GCF_001594065.2 Cyphomyrmex costatus
TATGATATATTACATATATTATATATTTTATACATGTTATACATATTAAATATTATTATTATTTAAGGCGTCTAAGGTAGGCTTCCACTACAATACCTTACTGATGAGTCCAGTAGTGGAAGCCGGGACGAAACGCCAAACATTACGTGATATTCTTCGCAATATAGAATATTAGAATATATTATCAGATTTAGATTGACTCTTATTCGCCATTTTCAACGTATTAATTATTGTTTATAAAAAGAGTCCTTTAATTCTTCAATTATTTGTTTTCAAACCGCAGGCTGTAATAACGCGGATAATACATTGCAATTCTGTTCATTAAGTAAAAATTTACAGTTTCTAGATTAATTGCGTTTCAAGACCGAAAATCCTTCGGCACGCAAATATTTAGGAGGGGGGATATTTCAGATTATTAGAGTTGCATTGCAAGACCGGAAATCTTTCGGCGCGCAACAATTAAGAAGAGGGGACATTTAGAAATCAGAT
>NW_017279912.1:0-651 GCF_001594065.2 Cyphomyrmex costatus
AGGTTTAAATTATTAGGTTACATTATTAGATAATCATTTTAATTTAGAATGGTACAAATTTTCAACAACGAAAGATAGTGAAATACGACGGAAGAGAGTGGCGGTGGGTGTGGGTGGTAGGGGGAGGGGGAGTGGCGAGTGGAGGAGGTCCGGTGGGTCGAAGATGATGGAAGTGCGAGTGAAAGGTGAGAGACGATGTTAAAAAGTTGTAATAACGAAAAAGTTTGAAATGCGGCGAAAGAGAGTGGCCGTGGGAGTGGGTAGTGGGGGAGGGGGAAGGGCGGGTGGAGGAGGTCCGGTAGGTCGAAGATGGTAAAGTAGTGAGTGGAAGGTGAGAGAGGATGTCAAAAAGTTGTAATAACGAAAAAAGTGAAAATACGGCGAAAGAGAGGAGCGGCGGGGGTGGGTGGTGGTGTCAGGGGAAGGGGCGGAGGAGGTGGGTCGAAAATGGTAGAGGAGTGAGTGGAAGATGAGAGAGGATATCAAAAAGTTGTAATAACGAAAAAAGTGAAAATACGGTGAAAGAGAGGAGCGTCGGGGGTGGGTGGTGGTGTCAGGGGAAGGAGCGGAGGGAGGAGGTCCGGTGGGCCGAAGATGGTGTAGGTGCTAGTGAAAGGTGAGAGAGGATGTTAAAAAATCGAAATAACGAAA
>NW_017279914.1:0-920 GCF_001594065.2 Cyphomyrmex costatus
CCGGGACGACGAGTCCCGGGGAGCCGTCGTCTCGACAGTCCTGACAGAGACCGTCGTTGACGGCGCGATACTGATCGGCCGCTGAACGTTCGCCTCCGCAGGTCACACACGGAAGCCCACGCATCGGCGGCACCGCCGGCACTGCCGGCACTGCCGTAGTCCAACCGGTCATCACCGACGGGCTCCTCGGGGTCGGTGTCGGGGTCGGTCCAGTCGGTGAAGTAGCGACGGCATCGCCATCGACGGCACGCGGGTCCCGCCGCCCACGCGGAACACTCCGCCGGGTGGTCAGGTTCCGGGCCCGACTGAGCACTCACGGTCTCCGGCCTGGCTGACGCGCGCGATACGCTCGGCGTCGCGGGCTGCCTTCTCCGCGCGGCATCACCGGGGAAGCCGGGCGTGGGGTGCAGAGTCACCACGGCCCACCCCAGCGGCCCCTCGGACCCACCGCGCTCCGGTAACCACCACATCTCAGTCGCGGTGGAGGGTGGTAGCGGCATACTCGCGTGTTGTGATCCGTATCAAGCTCATCGCGACCGCTCACGACATGCTCCCCGAGTTCCTGGCCGGCATCGCCGAAGAAGCGGGAAACCCCGTCGAGGTCGAGGCCGCCACCGCCGAACGTGCCTACGGCCGCCAAGTCGTCCTCAGCCGGGTCGTCGAGCTCCCCGCGGTACCGGAATCCGGGGCGACCCTGCGGGCCCACCCCTACACCGAGGACCTCACCGTCGAACACGTCGAATGGTGCACCGATCCCGAGGACGGCGATCCCCACGTCGAGGTCCACCTCGACGAGATCGACCTCGACGGGCTCGCCGACGAGGCTTCCGCTCTGGGCATGTTCCAGGCCGCGGGCTGGCACATCCACCACTGTGTCAAGTCCCGGGTTTGGTGGAGGCTTGGTTCTCACGCTCCGGCGG
>NW_017279915.1:0-648 GCF_001594065.2 Cyphomyrmex costatus
TTTAATTTACAATATTATACGGCAATGTTCGAATTTTATAAATAAATAAACGTAAATAAATATGTATATAAAATGACGTTTTCTGATAAAAAAAAAATTAATACTGCGTGGTCTCGAACTTTCTTGGTCAGATGTAAAAGTAGTACCATGCGCCTCAGGCCTCTCGGCCACCGCTTCTTGCTTTATCCCTACTTATTCACAGTACTTACAGCGCAACAACCGATTGCGCAACTTTACATGCAAATTTCTCTTAAACAAGGACCCATGCACCCAAATCCTTTTACACTTTTTACACTCTCGACCCCACCTTTCGAATGGTATAGGTTATATTCCAAATGGTATTTCGCAATTCGTGCCATCTCCTTGTAAGTATTAAGTACTAATTCTACAAATTAACTGCAAATAAAATTTTTTGAAGTTCTTTTCATATCTTGTTTTATTGGTGAAAATTATCTAGATTCCTTTTGTTAACACAACACCATTTGGCTAATATTCGCTCCATGAAAATGCGCCTTAATACCTAGATATACTAACTACCCATGGTGGAAATAGAAAGGTGACCCATTCCGGGAGATGCGCAATGGCAGACAATCAAATTTTGAGCTCATTTGCAGAAATTCAATATGGCCGACAGTCAGCTGTGTCGTA
>NW_017279916.1:0-421 GCF_001594065.2 Cyphomyrmex costatus
ACACTTACATGTGACATGCTAGCTGATTCTGATTATTTTATTATAATGTATTTTATTCTAATACAGTTCTGACATTGTTAGAGCGTTTTCTAAAGAGTTCTGACGATAAACATTGCTATAGCAATCTTTTAAACAATTTTTTTATATCGGAAACAGTACATATTAACACGTATAGGTTATACGCTGATTGATTCGTAATTGTTCTGATAATTTTATTACAGTTCTAAATGTAATTCTTACATCGTTTGAACGTTTTCTAAAAAGTTTTGGCGATAAACATTGCTAGAAATTTCTTAAATATTTTTTAAATACCGAAAACGATGTAAAATTCTATAAGAATTTCTAGCAATGTTTACCGCCAGAACTCTTTAGAAAACGCTCAAACAATGTCAGAAGTATATGAGGACTGTAATAAAATAAT
>NW_017279918.1:0-583 GCF_001594065.2 Cyphomyrmex costatus
ACATATTGCAAACGTCTCGCCCTTTACATCCTGCTCCTAAGAAAAATTATACCATTAAAAATCTCTTTTTATTATAAGAAAAATATATGTAAAAAAAAAACAAGAAGTACGAAGGAATAGAGGAAGGGGTTATGGGGGTCGCCTCACCATTCCTTCCTGCTTCTTATCAAGAGCAAAACTTTAATAAACCAACTTTAATAATAATAATGTATACAAGTATACGATAAGGCAAGAAGTACGAAGGAACTAATATATAGAGACATTGCAAGGGTCTCTCCTCTTCCTTCCAGTTTCTGAAATAAACCACATAAATAATTTTTACGATAATATTAATCGAAAATCTATAAAAATATATATATAAAAACAAGAAGTACGAAGGAATAGAGGAAGGGGTTATGGAGGTCGCCTCATCATTCCTTCCTGCTTCTTATCAAGAATAGAAATCATAAACAAACAAATTTTTATAACAATAACATAGATAAATACGGATACAACAAGAAGTACGAAGGAATAGAAGAAAGGGTCATGGAGGTCACTTCACCATTCCTTCCTGCTTTTTATCAAGAACGAAAGCCATAAAGCG
>NW_017279920.1:0-10864 GCF_001594065.2 Cyphomyrmex costatus
TACTTTTTGAAATAAAATATATGTTATATATATTGTTAAAATATATTCCTTTCACAATTGGCGTAATTTGAAAAGATTACATTTTATTTTGTGAGGCTAACACGCACACTTGGCGCCTTTTTTCCCTTTTTTTAAAAAGGTAATTTTGTTGAGTTAGATCTTACAGCAGCGTATAATCAGTTGGAAGTTTCGAAAGAAACAAGTAAACTACTGACTTGGAGTACGCATAAGGGAATTTACTTGCTTAAAAGGTTATCTTTTGGAACCAAACCAGCATGTTCAATTTTTCAGAAAACTATGGAAAAAGTTTTACAAGGTATTAAAAATGTAATTAATTTCATTGACGATATCGTAATTACGGGTGCAAACAAAGAAGAACATTTACAAAATTTAAAAGAAGTATTTAAACGCCTTTCAGAGGCAGGATTCAGAATTAATTTAAAGAAATCAGTATTTTTTCAACCCGAAATTAAATATTTAGGACGTGTTATTAATAAGGAAGGTTTACATAAGGATCCTGAAAAAGTAGCAGCCATGGTATAAGTGCCTACACCTAAAAATAAAGCAGAAATTAAAACTTTTATAGGCATGTTTAATTATTATGGTAATTTATACCTAAGCTGTCGCAAGTACTTTCACCCTTGTATGAACTCCAAAACAGTAAAATATTTAAATGGACTCAGAAATGCGAGGAAGCATTTAAAAAAATTAAAAGCGAATTAATTTCAGATAGGAATTTAGTACATTTTAATAAGGAATGGAAGCTTAAATTAGTCTGTGATGCGTCAGAGGTAGGCATAGGAGCAGTATTATTGCATATTATGCCGGATGGCACGGAAAAGTTGCTTTCGCGTCCAGAGTATTACATGAAGCGGAAAAGAATTATTCTGTGATACATAAAGAAGCATTAGCTATTTATTGGGCAGCGAATAAATTTTATCAATATTTAATGTGTAACGAGTTTATTTTGTATTCGGATCATAAACCGTTATTAGCCTTGTTTGGAGAACATAAAAGTATTTCGCAGATGGCAGGTAGGCTACAAAGATGGGCCTTGTTTTTAAGCGGTTTTCAATATAAATTCGAGCATATTAAAGGTACCGGAAATGGAGGAGCCGATGGTCTATCTAGGTTGCCCAGACGAGGTAAAATTAAAGAAGTTGAAGATGAATATTATTTTCATTTTGTAACAGCAGAACGTATGCCCATTGACGCAGCACAGATTAGAAAAGAATTAAGAAAAGATAAAGTATTAAGTAAAGTATTTTTGTATACGAGAAATGGATGGCCGAAAGAAGTTGGCGAAGATGTAAAAGAATTTTTAAATAAGGCGGATGAAATTAGTATCGAAAGTGAGCTTATTATGTGGGGATATAGAATTATTGTGCCATTTAAGTTTAGGAAAGCTCTGTTAGAAGAAATACACGGAGTTCATTTAGGAATAGCAAAGATGAAAGCGGTAGCAAGGCAATATATTTGGTGGCCTAAAATTGATAAAGAAATAAAAGATTATGTTAAGCAGTGCGAAGCTTGTAGAGCTGTGGCCAGCAATCCTAGTAACTCACCATTAATTAAGTTCCTAGAAGCAGAATTTCCGTTCGATAGAGTGCATATTGATTTCGCAGGACCTTAGGTCAAACGTATTTAATTATAATTGATGCGTTTACTAAATGGCCGGAAGTATTTGAAATGTCTAACATGAGTGCGGGAGGGGGACTATAGAGAGATTAAGAGAATGTTTTGCTCGTTTCGGTCTTCCGCGCATGATATTTTCGGATAATGGTAGACAGTTTGTGTCGAAGAAATTTGCTAATTTTTGTAAGAACAATGGAATTAACCATAGAACGTCAACTCCGTATCATCCAGCTATTAACGGTCTAGCAGAGAATGCAGTGGGCAATTTTAAAAGAGGATTATTAAAAGCGTTAGCAGATAAGCGAAATGCGTCAGTGAGTACAACTACATTAATTAATAGGTATTTAGCATCATATAGGAATGCGCCACATACGTGCGTAGGAGAAAGTCCAACAAAATTGATGTTTGGTCGCAAAATTAGAACTAGGTTGAGTTTGTTGAAAGGGAAAAGGCTAGAGAGAAGCAGGTGCGATATTTTAAGGAAAATAGAGAAATTGAGTTTGAGCCAGGAAAAATGGTATATGTGAGAGATTATAAGTGTCCAACGAAGCCAACTTGGCGTAAAGCGATTATTAAGAATAAATTAGGTGTTAGAACTTATTTATGTAGAACGTTAGATGCAGAAGGATTAGTATGGAAAAGACATACAGATCAAATTGTAAAGGCTGGAGAGTTTTATAGTAAGGAAGAGGCCTATTTGATGCAAAAGGAAGAAGGAAAGGATTTGAAAGAGTCGAAAATTGTTAAAGAACCAGAAAGTGAGGGTAAACAGGTCGTAATTCAGAAAGAAGACGAAGCGAAGATTAGTATTGCTAAGGTCAGACCTAAGAGAGACATAAAACCGGTTGAGAAACTGAATTTATAATTTAAGATTAAGGTATTAATTATTTTAAGTATTTTCTAATTTTGTCGGGGAGGATATCCTCCCCGACAAAATTAGAAATAACTAGCGCCAGATACTACATATATATGTAGTATCTGGCGCTAGTTATTTCAGTTACTTCAGTTATGCTAGTAATATCACAGTTTAACCAATTACGACACTAAGGGTGCTGTTTGCGTATCTATAGGGTTTTGTACATTTTTATTAGCTACTTTTAATATCAAAGATCCCGCTCTTGGTTGCGTGCAGCGCCTATCAGTTTTTCCGTGCTAAGTTTAGTTTGCGGCGCTCCGACAGCGCTTTATCCCCTCTACTCTCATGAT
Source organism: Cyphomyrmex costatus (assembly GCF_001594065.2). Taxonomy (NCBI): domain Eukaryota; kingdom Metazoa; phylum Arthropoda; class Insecta; order Hymenoptera; family Formicidae; genus Cyphomyrmex; species Cyphomyrmex costatus. The sequence continues at coordinate 2,842 of NW_017279920.1, forward strand.
TTGCGCACTGCGAGAGTGAACGTTACTGTCTGTACAAGTTCGAACCGAGCATTATCGTTTTCATAAGTTTTGTATCTGTCTGGCTGTAATAAAGAACAGAGTTATTTTGTACAAGTGTCCGTTGGCATTGTGAGACATTTCCTTGCACACATAACGGCGCAAACATTTTTTGGTCCTTCGAGCCGGATACAGGCAGAGGATACAGAACTGTCGTTGAGAAAAGGCCCTTTGTCCGGCATCAACTTGCACTGCATCAAGGCGTCGGAAGAGGCCAGCCATCTTTTTCTTATTTTCACGTGCGTGCTCGTGGATGGATATAAACTGCATCTTATAGCATTCGTGAGAGATACAAAGTCATTATCAAGTGTATTCAGAGACGGCGACGTTACGAAGTGCGTTTTAACCTAAAATCTGCAATTCGCACGCAAAGCGTAAAATCGTGAGAGCCATGCAAAACGTACAGGATGAGCTTAAGGTATTAAAGCAACGCCGCACGACACTAAAGTCGCAGTGCACGCGGTTTCAAACATATGTGGATGCTGTGGACATTCAGAGCGTTTCCATCATAGAGCTGCGTGCTCGTTTACAAAGGTTCACACCATGTTGGAATGAGTTCAACGGAATTCAAGGTAGGATCGAAGCGTTAGATAATAGCGATCAAAGTGAGATGAATCAAGAGGAGGAAAGAGAATCATTCGAAGGTAAATATTTCATAATTATTACTAAATTGGAGATGCTCATAGAGCAAAGACATAGAATGAAACAACCTAATGGCTCGTTTCATAATCTCCCTCACGCAAGAGAGAGTACGCCATTAACGCAAGGAACGATTTCCGCAAATGATTCTTTGAAGTTGCCTCGTATAACCTTACCTACATTTTCAGGCAAATATGACGAGTGTACAGCATTCCGTAACATGTTCCACAGTATGATTCATCAGAATGCTGCACTGCCAGATGTTCAAAAGATGCAGTATTTGGTATCGGCGCTAAAAGACGAGGCGTATGACGTAATTTCGTCACTCGAACCTTCCGCAGAAAATTACAGGGAAGCGTGGCAAATGCTCAATGAGAGATATGACGATCCTAGTTTGATAATCAGTAAGCATGTAAAGGCGTTGTTTGATCTTCCGCATATGAGTAAAGACAATCATGTTGTTTTGAGAAAGCTTTTGGATACGGTGGTAAAGCACATACGAGCGCTTAAGGCGTTGAAGAGGCCAATAGAGCATTGGGACGACCTAATGTTACATATAGTTACAACTCGGTTAGATCACGCAACTGCCAGAGAATGGGAAACTACCATAGATAGAGGTAGTATTCCCTCTTTCAAACAACTTATAACATTTTTAACTCAACGTTGCAGAGCATTGGAAGCATCATCAAGAGATCAGCATTCAAAGATAGCGAGTGAAAAGTCATCGCAGAATAAAAAGATTGCAGCACACGTAGTTACCACGAAGAACGGCTGTGCGTATTGCCACTTGGAAAATCATAGTATTTACAAATGTAAAGATTTCTTAGCGCTTCAGGTGGATCAGCGAATAAAGGAGGCAAAGACTCGCAAGATGTGCCTTAATTGTCTAAAGAGCGCATCAAGCCAAAGATTGCTCAGCCGGTGAATGTCGTAAGTGCAGCAAACGACATAATACATTGTTGCATTTTGAACAAGCTGTCAAAAGCGTATCGGAAGCAGGTACAAAGCCTAGCGAATCTAGCGAAGAAAATTCGAAAACAGCTAGCATAAGCTGTACGTCAGTGAAGGAAGCACAACAGGTTTTATTAGCAACAGCGATAATCAATGTGCAGGACGCTACAGGAAAAATTAAATCCGTCAGAGCCTTACTCGACAATGGTTCACAGTCGTGCTTTATTACAGGTAACTGTTGTAAGGAGCTGGGGCTTAAACTACAATCAATCAGTGTGCCGATTTACGGATTGGCTCAGCAGCAGACTCAAGTCAGAAATTCAGCAAAAGTAATGATACAATCTAGAATCACTGGGTTCAAGAGGACATTAGATTGCTTGGTGATCGAGAGAATTACCCAGGATCTACCTTGCAGTATGGTGGATAGAGTGGGCTTACACATTCCGAAGAACATTCCACTTGCGGACCCGCAAGTCGATAAACCGTCGAGCATCGACATGCTGCTAGGAGCGGAAATTTTCTTTGAGCTATTGGCCGTCGGAACGATTAAATCAGCAAAAAGCCAGCCAACGTGGCAGAACACTCTCTTGGGTTGGATCATTTCAGGAAATTGCACCAGTGCTAGCCAGCTATCCAAGGGATCTGTTTGCAGTATAGCCACAACTGATCCGTTGAATAAAGCTCTCACAAAATTTTGGCAAATTGAAAGTTGCGAGAGAAAAGATACACGAACTCCTGAGGAGTGCTCTTGTGAGGACCACTTCATGAAAACTCACAAAAGGGATCAACATGGAAGATTCGTCGTTTCGCTTCTAGTCAAAGAGCATATGATGAAACGTTTAGGAAATTCGAAAGAAATCGCGATCCAGATATTTAAGAGTCTGGAGCGACGATTTAAGCGTGACCCACAGCTCAAGGTGGAGTACAGCAAATTTATACACGAATATTTAGCGCTTGGACACATGCGCGAGTTCACTAATTCAGTCGACAACGTTTGGCCACATTTCTACATGCCACATCATTGCGTCATAAAAACTGCCAGCAGCACGAGCAAGTTGAGAAGATGTATCGGCAGATCAAGATGGATGCTGAACAAACATCATTACAAAGAATAGTATGGAGGAATGATCCATCCGAAAACATTAAGACTTATGAACTGTTGACGCTAACTTACGGGACTGTGCCAGCGTCATTTATAGCAACAAAGGTTATTTAACAATTGGCGGATCTCGAGGCTCACAAGTTTCCAAAGGGTGCGGCTGCGGCATGCAAAGATTTCTACGTCGACGACTTTATATCAGGAGCGGACACATTGACAGAAGCAATGGAAATACGCAATCAGATATCTGCATTGCTTGAAGCAGGAGGCTTCAGGCTACGGAAGTGGGCTTCCAATAGCGCTAGTTTACTCGACGAGATGCAAGACACGTCATCAGACAATCGACTACTCGAGTTGGACAAATTTGGATCAGCCAAGACTCTAGGTATTAATTGGAATCCTGCCAAGGATGCATTTCAGTACAGATTTCAGGCTGAAAAGTCGTTTCCAAAGACGTACACCAAAAGAATAGTTCTATCACAAATTGCACAGATCTTTGATCCCCTAGGATTGCTCGGGCCAGTAATCACGAAGGCGAAGATCTTGATGCAAACTATTTGAAGAAGCAATTTAGATTGGGATGAGCCATTACCTCCAAAAATCAATGCGGAATGGGCTCAATTCATTCAGGACTTGTTGAAGGTTAACAAGATTGAGATACCTCTCAGAGTCACAACCAACTTCACAGAAGGGGACACACGCGTAGAGATTCACGGATTTTCGGACGCTAGTGAGCGCGCCTATGGCGCCTGTATATATCTTCGCAGTTTTAACGCGCACGGAGCCGTCGAAGTACATTTGTTATGCTCTAAATCACGCGTATCTCCAATAAAAGTATTATCAACACCACGGCTGGAGTTGTGCGGCGCACAGCTCTTGGTCCACCTAGCAGAAAAGGTCAAGAAATCTTTAGAAATCCCTATTTGCAAGGAATATTATTGGACCGACTCATCAATAGTCTTATACTGGATTAAGGCTACTAACAAGAAGTTGCCGGTCTTTGTAGCTCATAGAGTGGGCGATATTCAAGATTCAACAGCAATCGAAGATTGGAGACATGTTCAAGGTAAATCAAATCCAGCAGATTTGATTTCGCGCGGGGCGAGCATTCAGGAATCCTTAGAGTCGCAAATTTGGTGGAATGGGCCTCAATGGTTGCATCAACAGCACTTGCCAGAGGAACAGCACAAACAAATAGATTATGATGAAAGTCAATTAGAAGACCGTGACAAATCGAAAGTAGTGGCTGTATCAGCCTGCAGCGACACGAGTCCGTTTGAAAAATACAGCAATTTTAATAGAAGAATTCGTATCGCGGCCACATGTTTGCGTTTTCTGTATAATTGTAAGAAAGAAAAAGCATATGGTCCATTAACAGCAAGCGAACTAGAAAGAGCAGAGAAGAGCTTAATGAGAAGAGAGCAAGAGATTGCATTCTACAAAGAGATCAATAGGCTCAAAAAAGGCAAGACAATTTTGCAACAGAGTTGTCTAAAATATTTAAATCCATTTTTGGATGAGGATCAGTTGTTAAGAGTTGGAGGCAGATTAAGGCACGCACAATTGTCATCGGATATCAAACATCCAATATTATTGCCTTATCATTCCAGGTTTACAGAGATCATCATAGAGCACGAGCACTTGAGGAGCTTGCATGCCGGAGCAGACGCAACATGGCTGCTGTTCGCCAAAAATATTGGCCGATCAAGGCGCGCGGTACAGTCCGCAGATTATTGCGAGGTTGTATAAAATGTTTCAGGTCGAAGCCGCGATTTTCGGAGCAATTGATGGGGGACCTACCGATGCAGAGAGTTACGCTATCAAAGCCATTCAATAGCACAGGAGTAGATTATTGCGGGCCGATCTACATTCGTGAAGGTTCGCGGAGAAACAGTAAACGTCTCAAGGCTTTCGTAGCGGTATTTGTGTGTATGGCAACAAAGGCTGCACATTTAGAAGTAGTATCTAACTTGACAACGGATGCATTTCTTAATGCGTTCAAGCGATTCATCGCTCGCAGAGGTAAGCCTGCAAATGTTTTCTCGGATAATGGAACTATTTTTACAGGAGCCAATCGTGAATTAGAAGAGCTCAGAGCTCTATGTAGTCAGGAGGAGCATCAGCTTAAAGTTATAAATGAAACAGCCAAGGAAAGAATCAACTGGCACTTCATACCTCCACGTGCACCACATTTTGGCGGTTTGTGGGAGACTACCGTGAAGGTGTTCAAAAGGCATTTCTATAAAATAGTCGGGGAAACGCCACTGACTTTCGAAGAAGCATCAACATTTACATCACAAGTGGAGGCTATTCTTAATTCGAGGCCATTAACAGCTATGTCATTGGACCCTAATGACATGAGTTACATTTCTGCAGGGCACTTTCTTATTGGCGACACTCTGACGTCATATCCAGAACCTAATCTCATGCAAATACAAACTAATCGTTTAACGAGATGGCAGCATCTAGAGCAGATGCGACAGCATTTTTGGAAGCGTTGGTCGAATGATTATTTGCTTCAGTTACAGCATCGTATAAAATGGTGTGCTAATCATGGACCTTCCATTCAAATCGGTCAGCTAGTCATTTGTCGTGAGGATGGTACTCCACCCTTGAAATGGGTACTTGGCAGAATTTTAGAAATCTTCCTGGGAGAAGATAACATTGTGAGGGCAGCGACTGTCAAAACCGCAACCGGTTCTTATAAAAGACCAGCTTCCAAACTTGCAGTTTTGCCGATTGAAGAAAAGCTTAATGCGTTTAATAATTAACATTGTTATAATTCTATTTTAAAGCGTGTAACTACCTGCTTTTTATACTCGGACTAGCTCGTCGGAAAAATTTGCGTATCGTATAAAAAAAGGTTCGGCTGGAGGAGTATTCGCGTCGGAACGGGGCGGCGGAAAATTATGTGAAGCGTCGGAAATCGGTAAAGAAAATACTAATGCGAAAGTAATAGTTAGACGAGAAACATAGTTTATTAAGACAAGCTAGATGGTACGGAAATTATAAAAATCGAAGAGACAAATAACATATAGGAATATATAATTAACGGACGCGACTTACAATAATACAGCGAAGAAAATAAACGAGCGCGGGTAACAGAGAATATATATATATATATACAAACGAGCGCGGACAACAGAAAAGAAATGTATATATATATTAACGCAGAAACGGACGCGGACTCTACAACAAAAACTAACCCTAAACGGCGCGAGATATATACCGGCGGTCGCGGGTTTTCTCGACGGCGATCTGCAACGCGGCGGAACGCGGGTATACGCCAGCAAGCGTCGTTTCGCGGCGCGATACGTAATTTTGGCAATGCTAGGAAAGGAAACGGAGTTGGTACTTGACGGCCGGGAACGCCCGACAGAGGCAGGGAGCGCCCTACCCCTTTTCGAATGTCAAGTACCAAGACGGGATTTTCGGGATGCGGAAAAGAAGGTAAGGAAGGTGGGAGTACTAACTAATTACGGTTGTCCGGCGGCCGGGAACGCCCGGCAGAGGCGGGGTACACCCCACCCCTCAGGTTCGTCGGAACAACACGTGAATCTGGTTGCGTGCTCGAGATGCGTTTCCTGGACGGCTCGTTCGGCGGCCGGGAGCGCCCGGCAGAGGCAGGGTACACCCTACCCCTCAGGTTCGTCGGACGAGCGAGTCGATGGATCGGTATCGTGAGCTAAGGAACTGGTAATCGGATCGGATGTATCAGGAAAGCGGTGAAGACAAAAATGCCTCGCGCGGCTTGATATCGCGGTATCTTATACTCGACCGCCAGTCTCGCTCGCAATACTTCGGCCGGTCGCGGTATTTTCCGCCGATCGGCTTCTCGTGGGAGAAGATTTCCGATCGGCGGTCCCCGGCGACGGTCGGTACCTTTCGGCGAGACTGGCGGTTCCAACGGCAGCTGCTGTTCCTGCGAATTACTTTAACATGCGAGCAGGCGCCTCGCTCCTACTCTCGTTGGCACCACGCGGGAACGATGCATTTTAGGGGGGCATCGTTACAAGCGTTTTATGAAATATCATTACAATGTACTTGAATCTCATGTTCTGTAAATCAAATGCGAATCTGAGCATTATTTCTTTTGTTTTTTGTTTCATTTCGATAGGCTATATCAAGGCGCGCAGTATGTTTGCGTATCTATAGGGTTTTGTACATTTTTATTAGCTACTTTTAATATCAAAGATCCCGCTCTTGGTTGCGTGCAGCGCCTATCAGTTTTTCCGTGCTAAGTTTAGTTTGCGGCGCTCCGACAGCGCTTTATCCCCTCTACTCTCATGATTTGCGCACTGCGAGAGTGAACATTACTGTCTGTACAAGTTCGAACCGAGCATTACCGTTTTCATAAGTTTTGTATCTGTCTGGCTGTAATAAAAAACAGAGTTATTTTGTACAAGTGTCCGTTGGCATTGTGAGACATTTCCTTGCACACATAACGGCGCAAACAGGTGCGGTCGAGTTGCCACTACGAATACTTCGAAGCATTTCTTGATTGGTTAATTTGTAAAATTCTTGTTTCTGATTGGTTAATCAAACGCTTCGAAGCATTTGTAGTGGCAACTCGACCGCTCCCTAAGCGTCGGCACCTTTGATGTAGGTGATCCCAAGTCACATGATCTGTCGCCATTTTGAGAAAAGTACACGCGCTTAAATTTGAATATTTCAGATACGAAGATAAATTACAAAGATGATTATTATGGGTGTTTTCAAACAAAAGAAACAGGTTACATAGTGTAATACAATAAATTATTTCATTTTTGTTTAATGTTAAGTATAAAATATTAAATAATTCATTGTTTTATACTATGTCAACTGTTTTGCTGGGAGACATTCTTACAGGGAATGGAAAGTTACTTTTTAAAAGTAACTAGTTACAGTTACTCGTTACCGAGTAACAAATGTAACTAGTTACAGTTATCGCTTTTTAAAAGTAACTCGTTACAGTTACCGTTACTTGAAAAATAACTTTTCGTTACTTTTCCGTTACTTTTTAAAAATCAATTTAAAAATGTACTTTTGCATTTTTTTTATATGTAATACTGACAAATATATAATTTTATTTAAAAAAAAGCAATGTAGAATGGCTCAAATAATAAATTAAATAAAAGTAAAATGAGAAGGGTTACGAGCCAAAAATGAAACAGTTTATTTCCGATAAGAACGACGATGACAATGTAATTAAATATATAAATATATATTAGAATTAGAACAATAACATGGATAAAACAAGATAAAAACAAACGACGTTTCGACACTTATTGTCATCGT
>NW_017279920.1:11925-12463 GCF_001594065.2 Cyphomyrmex costatus
TAATTTGCGAGGATCTATTTTTGAACATGGCTTGACCTTTTCATTTTAATGATATGTTAGGATTAATAATATATCAGTTACTTTTCGTGGTTAATACATTATTAGTAGATAATCATTTAAAAGAAAAAGAAAAATGCCTCATCGAGTCTTGTACACAGGATGTTAATGTGTGTTGATACGATTTATTAAAAATATACAATTTTTCTTACGTTTCGATCTTCGGTTTGGATCCTTATCAAAGAACTTCTAATATAGAATACACATTGTGCTACCTAGAACACTTTATACTAAATGTACCACGAAAAGTAAATGATAGATTATTATTCAAGATGCAAATTCAAAATGAACATACCTACATATAAGTAAAACAGATTACAATAAAAATATTACAGTGTTCTAGAAAATAACTGCAACAGACATAAAGTATATTTTCTATGTTGAATATGTACCACGAGAAGTAACTAATAGATCATTCAAGGTGCAAATTCAAAATGAACATACATACATATAAGTAAAACAGATTACAATTTGCATATTA
>NW_017279920.1:17355-17862 GCF_001594065.2 Cyphomyrmex costatus
TTCAAATATATGTACGTCATATCGGTCATCAGTCGGTAGTATTTAAAATAATAATTTTATTTAATATGTATTTAAATGATAACTGCATGGTTTATCGGTGAGCATGGCGCGGGGGGGACGTGCGACTCTCATTTGCCCTTTCATTTGATGTGTTGTTTTGATAACAATCCCCAAGGCTGCTTTCACTAACCGTCTAATATTGATACGTCAGATTTATAACAACATATTAATTTTTTTTCGTTAACGCGATTGCATATTATAAAACAAAATTATTAAAAAGTCAAAATTATTAAATAAATGAAAAACGGTAATTTTTCCTGGTAATATATTATGCGCGGTGCGTTGATGTGAGAGGGACAGCGAAATATAGACGGAGGCGATTCGAAAATCAACCAAATGTTGCATTGTCCCCCTCACCGCTCCGCGGGCAGTCGGAGATGTCCTATGACAGTCGAATACAATTTACGTATATCCACTTTGTATTGGCAACTTTAATAATTAATAATC
>NW_017279923.1:0-517 GCF_001594065.2 Cyphomyrmex costatus
TGTTATTCGTATGTTTATATGATCCATCACTACATGTCTATGCAGCTGGTTATGACTCCACTGGTAATGGACAAAGGAGCCTTATTGATCTCTTTATTACATCAGTCACTGTCTTGATGGTGGCTATTCGAGCGATTTCATCCTCGCTTTGATTCTGCCCAGCAACCATTGCGTACATGGCAAGCCCTTGTTTTTTATAAGAACCACTGCCCCAAATTGGAATTTTGGTCCATTATCAGTTCATTTCCTCTCTTCATTGAAATACTCCAGGTTCCAGCGTGATCAAAAGTCTTGTCGAACCTTTGCGATATGCTGTCATGTCGATTAGTTGGAACAGAGAGCAAATTGCCCTTGAAGAAAGAAAAGCCGTTAGTGGCTTACCGACAAGATAGTAAGCGAGTGTCAATACAAATATATCGTTGGGGACTGATAAAAAAGCCGTAGTTAGTCTGGGACCTCGATAATAAACGTATTGAGCTCTTCGAACGTAGATTTGAGTTCTCCTATTATACGCTTG
>NW_017279924.1:0-521 GCF_001594065.2 Cyphomyrmex costatus
AAAATATGCTTATGAAAATTGTCGTTTGTGCCATTTACATTTTGAAAAAAAATGGTACAATGTCAACAAAATTAATGCTCGTCTTCACCCAGATGCTGTACCTACTGTATTTGGACTATATTTAGAACAAGAGTGAGTTTTTATTTACAATAATTAATCATTTTTTAAATAATTAAGTTTAATGCAATTAGGCTTTCATTAAATTGAATAATACTATACATATATATATAAAATAAAGTATGAAGTAATAAGTAATATATAATAATTTTACAATATAATTACTTTAATAATGGTGTATATAATTAATCAAATATAATATTGTATCTGATAATAGTTGTTTTTTTTATTTATTATGAAAATAATTTATAAATACAGAAAATATTAAAGTCTTTTTTTTTAGAAATGTAACAACTAATAAGGAAGTAACTACAGAAAGGGAAGATGGATTGGCAGGACAAACGGATCAAGCGACGCGGTAGCGTCGCGACGCCAAGTGCATAAAATAAAAATATAACCGTTTG
>NW_017279928.1:0-613 GCF_001594065.2 Cyphomyrmex costatus
GCCTCGTCACCGAACCGGCCACGTCGCAGTGGACTGCGTGCGAACCGTTGCCGGGAGATAACACTGTTCTGCGAGCCAGATCGTGGTCTCGGGTGCTAGATACGACCTGGCGTCGAACGTCGTATTCGGGCTTGTTGCGAGCCGCCGCCGAAATGCAGGCCGCAACGGTTGCGGCGCCGCCGACTGAACCTGAAGTCGAGGGCACCGTCGATGAGGCCGCTGCGCCAGCCGAAGACGACGCAGTGTTTGATGACGGCGGTTTAGCCAGTAGTAGTCGCAGTGATGGGTCGATCGAACCTGCGCCGATGTCGGATCTACCTGCTGGCGCGATGTTCGGTTCGCTGATTCACGCAGTCTTCGAGCACGCTGATCCGCAAGTGGTCGACTTGTCGAGTGAGCTTGGTCGCGTCGTCGGTGAACAGTTGCGCTGGTGGCCGGTGGACGTCTCGGTCGACGATCTTGTTGCCGGACTGCTGCCGGTGCACGACACACCGATGGGGCCACTCTTCGACGACCGCACCTTGCGTGACATCAGCCAGGCTGACCGTCTCAACGAACTTGATTTCGAGATGCCGCTCGCTGGCGGCGACCGAGGCGGTGACCAGGTGACGGT
>NW_017279929.1:0-1925 GCF_001594065.2 Cyphomyrmex costatus
CTCTTAGATGATATTCTATTAGCATAATACAAAACTTTCATCGTACACATTGAGTTTATATCTATAGATAAATTTGACACATATATGAGAGAAAGACGTTTGGAATCTGCTCAATCTGCTGAAGCGTTTGAAAGAAGTATAGAATTTTATGTATGTGTTGGTTGTGCACGTACAAGTTAACTCACTAACATAATCGTAGGGTCCCAAAACATGGCGTCGAAACTTCTGACCAATCGCGAGCGACGCGCTGATGGCTTAACTCTTACTAGAGGAACTCTAATGGACCTTCTACAATAAGCCGTAAGTCACAAATCATAAGTCATAAGCTAGAAATGGACAAATCACAGTCGTCAATTTTTAGTTTCTTATTTCCGATTTATGACTTATTACTTATTGTAGAAGGCCCATAAGGGCAGCACCCTATCAGGGCAACACCGTGTCAGGACAGCACCGTATCAGTACATATGTATCAAATATGCCATAAGATGGTCTTAAAATATGAACAGAGTATACGCTGTTAGGACGGAATCCATAGATGTCACTCAAGATTCGAGATGGTATTAAACTAGTGCATGAACTAATCAGAGAGCCGTATTAGTATCTTAATGGGCCTTCTACAATAAGCCGTAAGTCACAAATCATAAGTCATAAGCTAGAATGGACCAATCACAGTCGTCAATTTTTAATTTCTTACTTCCGATTTATGACTTATGGCTTATTGTAGAAGGCCCATAAAACATCCTTGAGATTTAGACTATGTTTGGACTATGGATTCCGGTCTTAGTCTTATTATATCTTATTATTTTTCTAAGGTATTTAAAAAGGATAAAAAAATTTTTTAACTTAAAAAAAAGTTAAAAAGTTAAGGGGATGCTGGAGCTACGGCCGAACTTGATCGAGGTCGATAAAACAGGTCATTTTCATGATGTATGTAATATTTTCGTTCCTGTCAAACCACTTCGCAGTAGTTTCACAGAATAAAAATTCCTTCTCCATGATTAAAATATCCGAGCTAATATACCTGTGCCTGGTGTATATTGTGTCCAAAGCTGGAAAAAGTATGAAATCATAGATTTCTTTATCCTGTTTATCTTCAGCGTTGGTCGCCATATTGAGGTTAAATGGATAAAGAAATCTATGATTTCATACTTTTTCCAGCTTTGGACACAATATACACCAGGCACAGATATATTAGCTCGGATATTTTAATCGTGGAGAAAAAATTTTTATTGTGAAACTACTGCGAAGTGGTTTGACAGGAACGAAAATATTACATACATCATGAAAATGACCTGTTTTATCGACCTTGATCAAGTTCGGCCGTAGCTCCAGCATCCCCTTAACGTTTAAAAGTAATTTAGTTAAGTTAAAATTTAATGCATTTAAAATTAACTAAGTTAGGTTAAAAGTTATTAACTTTTTAACTTTTTTTTAACTTTTAACATTTTAACTAGTTACTACCATGGACATAGAAATATAGGGACAGAGCATAACGTTGCGGGGGGGAAGCCACTGCGGGACGGTGCGACGAGGTAATACATGCCTAAGTCTGATTGGCTGTTATTGTACGCATGCGCAAGTGACAAGTGTGATATATGTGCATGCAACTCTAACCTCTAACTGGGTTCAAGTCTCAGCACCGGTGAAGTCCTGACATTTTTTCTCGGCTTAGCTCTCACATAATATCTTGAAATTAAAATGGTGCAATATTGTGTACCGAATTGTAAAAATAGATCCGATATTTAAAATTGGAAATGGACAAGCAGTGTGAACAAAAATCGTAAAATTACATTGTAATTTATGTATTTTTTTTATTACACTCTGTTCTCTGTTCCTTTTATTCTGCATAGCTTTTAAGTATTTTAATACGTATATTGCCTTGGATTATTATTATTATTAATTTATTTTAATACGTTTTTTTTTTT
>NW_017279929.1:2372-2753 GCF_001594065.2 Cyphomyrmex costatus
AATTTTTATCATTTTGTTTCGATCATTTATTTGCGATTGGCCGCTAAGTCGATGTTACACGATATTGAGCATGCGCATAGCTGTAGCCAATAAAATTTAGGGATGTACTCCCCCCGCATTTCAGAATAACCCCCCTCGCCTATCTTCGGAACTAATGCTCTGTCCCTATATTTCTATGTCCATGGTTACTACCCAACCTTGATAAAATGATACTTAAAATCTATGCAGTAACGCGCGGAATATTTACAAACGATTCGCGAGATGTCAACAGTTATTGGCCTTATCTATATCGGCGTTTGGTGATGTGTATGTGTGTCGGCGGTGTCCGGTTACACGCGCGCACGCATGTGTAAAGGTTGATTTATACTGGCCGTAATCTGT
>NW_017279930.1:0-1307 GCF_001594065.2 Cyphomyrmex costatus
ACTTTTTTAAAAATTTAAGTCATTAGGAATAGTAAACTGATAATTTGGTACTGATTTCATAATCTATAAGTTTCGTAGACATATGTATACACATGTGTATATACACGCTCAAAAGCCTTTTGATAACATTTTTCAAAATCATTTTATTATTTGCAATTTTACATATATATTATGTATACTATATAAAATAAATTATAATCATAATATTATAAATTAAGATCAAAATTAACTTTTTATACACATATTATATGATATAATGAAAAACAAAATGCATTTTGTCGTTATAGCTCATAAATGTTTTGATATGAAATAAAGTTACTAAAGATAATGTAAATATGAAAAAAAATTATGATATTTTGAACGAAAATAGCACACAAAAACCTATTTTGACATTATAATTCTAATATCTTGTTGCGTAACCATTGTATTAAGGCTTCACGTCTCTTAGGTATGGACTCAATAAGTTTTAATATTTTATTTTGAGGAATTTTTTTCCATTTACTTTGCAAAACAAAAAAAATCATCTTAATTAGAAAAATTTCAGTAAAAGTACAGAAAAGGGGAGCCACCCTCGATGACCTTGACCTTCACAATGTTGTCAAGGTCATGACCCTATGTAACCTCCCGCAGGATTTAGGTGGCGTCGCCGTCCGTTAAAAAGTTATTAACAAAAATAGTTTCAAAATCAACGTATTATTTCTGGGAAATTATATATATTAACGGACAAAATGCCGAAGACCTTGATATATGTTTATAATTTCATGATTCACGCATACCTCTGGCATTCTCACTCAGAGTATATCAGTCAATAGATGAGCTAAATTGGATCAGAACACGTTTGTGGACATGCATTATCTGCCATATATAGTATGTATTATAACAAGTACTATTTTACATTTCTTTATGTTTAGAAACGTTAAACTTTCCACGCAAAGTAACTCTCACCTCCCCCAACCCCCTGCAAAGGGGCACACGACTTCTATGATTATACTGTTGCTATGACTGTACCGTTGGAGAAGACCTCTGCCGACGGGGCGGGTGCGGAAGGGGAGGACCCGAAGGCCACCCCCTTGCACCCGCCCGTTTGTGTGTGTTCTATTTGATATATAACGATTATGAGTCTATTACTTCATGTTTTACACACATGCATACACATACACGGGCGGGTGCAAGGGGGTGTGAAGTCGTGTTCTCTTGTGTAAGGGGGGGAGGGGGTGAAAGTTACTTCGCGTGGAAAGTTTAATGTTTCTGAATACGGAAAGGTGTAGAATAGTACTTAACATCATACATGTATTGCAGAAATAATT
>NW_017279931.1:0-6630 GCF_001594065.2 Cyphomyrmex costatus
TACTTTTCGTGATAATATATTATGCGCGGTGCGGTGTTGTGAGGGGAACAGCGAAAGCTGGACAATTCAAAAATCAACCGAAAGTTGCACTGTCCCCCTCACCGCTCCGCGTGCAGTCGAAATGCCCCATTACAGTCGAATGGTATTGTTGTGTGCGCGGAGCGGTGAGGTGAGGGGAACAGCGAAAGTTAGACGGAGGCAATTAAAAAACCAGCCAAAAGTTGCATTTTCCCCTTCACCGCTCCGCGTGCAGTTGAAGTGTCCCATGACAGCCGAATGGCATTGTTTTGTGCGCGGAGCGGTGAGGTGAGGGGAATAGCGAAAGCTAGACGAAGGCGATTCTGGGCGATTCAAAAATCAGCCGAAAGTCGCATTTGCCCAACCCTCCCCACCTCATCTCACCGCGTGCAGTCAAAGTGCTGCATGATGATCGAATGGCATTGTTCTGCGTGCGGAGCGGTGAGGTGGGGGGGGGGGATAGCGAAAGCGAGGCGAAGGCGTATTAATTAACGCGTCGACTTTGGACAACATATTTTTATTTATTCATTAACGTGATCGTATATATATTTAAAATATGTTTCAAATATGTATATATGTAAATATTTATGATAAGGCTCAATAAGTATTCTACTACTAATATAATGAAATAAGGGCAATGAGCTAATTTTCATTAAAATCTTTAAATCAATCTAATATATTGCGAAGAATATCACGTAATGTTGGCGTTTCGTCCCGGCTTCCACAACTGGACTCATCAGTAAGGTATTGTAATGGAAGCCTACCTTAGACGCCTGTTTTAGTTATTAAATCGAGATTCTATATATACAGATATACGCGTATCAAAGCACTTGCGAGAATCTTAACGAATATCTATAGACCTCTGATGGCGGGTCGACGTAGTAATATTCTTCGCAATATATTATTCACAGTAATATATATATATATATATATATATGTGTTCCCTTCCCACCCCCCCACACCACCCAATTTGCGCGCCGAACAATCGTCGGTCTTTAAACGTAATTCTATCTGAAAATATTAATATACATTGAAAATGACCCGATCGGAGTCGAAACGTATGGAAAACCTCTGGAAACCTCCAATGTACACCGCATATCCTCAGTCTTGAAACGCAACTCTAATAAACTGAAATAAATATCCCCTTAATTTTACTTGAAATTTAAACGCATTGATTTCGCCCGCGTAATTTAAATATTTATGATAAGGCTCAATAAGTATTCAACTACTAATATAATGAAATAAGGGCAATGAGCTAATTTTCATTAAAATCTTTAAATCAATCTAATATATTGCGAAGAATATCACGTAATGTTGGCGTTTCGTCCCGGCTTCCACTACTGGACTCATCAGTAAGGTAATGTAGTGGGAGCCTACCTTATACGCCTTGGGGGAGATATTAGAAAGAAGTTCTATATAACCAAATACTTATGTATCTTAGCACTTGCGAGAGAAGCAAGCGTAACTATACTTTAATATTAAATTTTAATATATGTCTTTCAACATATTATTAAGATCTAATAAGATGCTATAAGCATCAAATATCGTTAAATTGCATGTCAATTTAACTAGTGATATTACTACGGTAGTTATTTAGAGTTGCGTTTGTTAAAGACTGAAAATATTTCGGCGCGCGATTAAAGGAGACTACATACGTGGTAAATAAATTCACACATTATTGTAGCAACCTAAATCTTGCTTGACTGTCATTTGGCCTTTATTCAATTTATTGTTTGAAATTCCAACGGTCCTACAAATATTGTAATAAATTATATAATTTGCATACTAATTGTTTCGTTTATGCATCAATTGGTACAAATTGCATTATTATCATAAGTGATGATTGTTTAAAAAATTCTTACCAAATGCATTATTTCGATAATTGCCTTGATGTGCAACATTCAACAAAGTTGTTGCAAAATGCAAATCTGCATGTAAAGTTAGAAAAATATTAAAGCAAACAAATTCATGTCTTCTTAATTCTATAATTTCTGATAAATTTTTATTGTGATACGTATTGGGTGCTTTTCAGCAAAAAATTGAACAAAATCAATCACAAAATTGAATAACTATAATCTACTACTGGTTTGTTAGGTAGAAGGAACGTACCAGTTCGTGCTTTATAAGTACTATTTGGTGAGAGTTGCAGTTTATAGTTTTTATTTGTCTCCAAATCTAGAATCTCTACTTCTTCATAATTAGCCATTATAACCGAATCGTAAAATTGTTTCACAATTTTCGTGAATAGAGGCCCAGGGAATCTATGAGGGCAACTCAGGACATACATAACCTGTAAGAAAATTCTTGACAACCATTCGACCAAACACAACAGTGCTGTTCACAGCTTGCAAACACTAACGCTACCAATACACTACCTCGGAAGGAATAGCGTTGATAGCGCACAGTTGTGACGTAACACGCTACCATTAGTGACGTCACGATTGTGTTTGATAGCGCTATCTGCAGCTCCGCAAACAGTTTGTAGTGCTAAATAGCGCGAATAGTGTCTCCCCGAACGCACCCTATGTGTCCAGGTATTCACTATCGAGGAATTAAGTGTCTAGATGTTGTCTATATGTTCGTCATTGAGGAAGTAAGTGTCTACGTGTTTGATTTCGAGGAAGTGAGTGTCTAGGTGTTCGCTGTCGAGGAAATAGGTGTCTTAGGTGTTCGCATTCGAGGAACTAAGTGTCTAGGTGTTTGCCTTCGAGGAAGTGGGTGTCTACGTGTTCGACGTCGAGGAAGTGAGTGTCTAGGTGTTCGCCTTCGAGGAAGTGAGTGTCTAGGTGTTCGCCTTCGAGGAAGTGAGTGTCTAAGTGTTCGCCGTCGACGAAATAAGTGTCTAGGTGTTCGCCGTCGAGGATATGGGTGTCTAGGTGTTTGCCGTCGACGAAATAAGTGTCTAGGTGTTCGCCGTCGAGGAAGTAGGTGTCTACGTGTTCGCCTTCGAGGAAATGAGTGTTTAGGCGTTTGTAAGAAACAATGTGTCGTCGTCGCCGTCGCCGTCGTCGTCGTCGCCGTCGTCGCCGTCGTCGTCGTCGTCGTTGCCGTCGTCGTCGTCGTCGACGTCAGCTACGGAGTGAGGAAATGCATTCTGGAAATTTTGGCGCAAGAGATATAAATGTGTAACTATCGCTGCGATCTGTAAGATCGATAAAACCGGATTGAGTCTCGGCAATAACAAAGGATTGAGGTTAGGAAATCTATCACATCGATGGCATAGACGAATATCTAAGTGAGGTTAGAATATCTGTATAACTTTTTAAAGACAATTCTACTAGCTAAGGTCGTTGCGCAAATATTTTACATATGGTATAAAACCTGCGCAATGACAGTGCTTGCGTTCGAAAATGTTGCGAGCATAAATACAGGTTAGGAAATTTGTCACATCGATGGCATATAAAAACATGTAAGTGAGGTTAAAATAAATAAATTTTCTGATCATTTATCTGATTATTTTATGAAATATCAAATAATTTATTAAAGTTGCAATATCCTTTCGTACGCAGGATTATTTAAAAAATTTTAATTAAGAGTGTACGCAATGCAGTAGGAAGTGAAGATTTGAATCTTCTCGATTTAACGCAATCTGACGTGATTGGTGGCTCGGCATCTCTTTGTTACATTCACACATTTTGAAATCACCAAGCATGCTTCTGGTTCGTGGAATTATCATAAAATTATTAAAACATCTCTTCGATATCGTATCAGATAAGTTTTATAATATATCTATTAACCTGTTTTCTCTGTTCTCTATATAAAGTTTGTTAAAAAAGAACTGATTCTATGTGTTGTATTTTAATTACAGATTTTGAAAGAAAAGACCTGAATCCAATCTGTCAGTATGTAACTTTATATTTGATAGTTATTTCAATATTATCCTATGAAATAATGTATTATTTATCAGGTCTCTATTACATTTGTCCTATTTTTTACAATATCTTTACAAGTATACCCTGATAAATAATAGATTATTTCATAGAATAATTTTGAGATAACTACCAGACAAATAAATAATAATATAGTAAAAGGCAACTCACAAAAAACACAGTGATGAGAAAATCAAGATTACGTTAAATAAAGAATTATTATATTTGTTTTTTTTTTTTTAGTAGGCATTACCTTTTAAGGAAATGTACAAATAATTTTCTGGATATTTTAGTAAAAGATATATACAGACAGATTGGTTGAGGCCTTTCCTTTCAATAAATCTGAAATTATAATTCGGTACAAAGAATCTGTTCTTTTATAATTATGTATATACTAGAGAGAACAAATTAATAGAGATTTTAAAATTATCTGATACAATATTGATTCCAATCGTATCAGATATGTTTAGAATTTCTATTAATTTGTTTTCTCTATTCTTTATATAATTATAAAAGAACTGATTCTTTGTGATGTATTTTATTTTCAGATTCAGATTGTAAGAAAAGGCCTGTTATTATTTTTTTTACAAAACAGTAGGAAGTGAATTTTGAATCTTCCCGGATTAATGTAACCGTCTGACGTGATTTGGGGACCTGATATCACTTTGTTACATTCATACATTTTAAAATCACCAAACACTTCTGGTTCATGGAATTACAGTGAAATTATTAAAATATCTCTTCGATATCGTACCAGATAAGTTTTCTAATATATCTATATTAATTTGTCCTCCCTTTCTCTATAATTATAAAAGAACTGATTCTTTGTGTTCTATTTTATTTCAGATTTATTCAATTTTACTTTCAGATTTATTGAAAGAAAAGACCTGAATCCAATCTGTCAGTATATACCTTTATATTTGATAGTTATCTCAATATTATCCTATGAAATAATTTATTATTTATCAGGTCTCTATTACATTTGTCCTATTCTTTACAATATCTTTACAAGTATATCCTGCTAAATAATAAATTATTTCATAGAATAATTTTGAGATAACTACCAAACAAATAAATAATAATAAAGTAAAAGGCAACTCACAAAATAAACACAGTGATGAGAAAATCAAGATTACGCCAGATATAAAATTATTTGGTTTTAGTACACATTGCCTTTTAAGGATGACAAATAGTTTTCTGGATATTTTAGTAAATGGTATATAAATATATGACAGAGATTGGTACAGGCCTTTCCTTTCAATAAATCTAAAATTATAATTTAGTACAAAGGATCAGTTCTTTTATAATTATGTGAAAAATAGAGAGAATAAATTTATAGAGATTCTAAAATTATCTGATACAATATTAATTCCATTGATATGTGTAGAATTTCTATTAATTTGTTTTCTCAATTCTTTATATAATATAATTGTAAAAGAACTGATTCTTTGTACTGTCCTTTTTTTCAGATTGAAAGAAAAGGCCTGTTATTATTTTTACAAAACAGTAGGAAGTGAATTTTGAATCTTCCCGATTTAATGTAACCGTGATTACTGATATCTCTTTGTTACGTTCACACATTTTAAAGTCACCAAGCACGCTTCTGATTCATGGAATTACCGTGAAATTATTAAAAGATCTCTTCAATATCGTATCAGATAAGTTTTCTAATATTTGTCCTCTCTTTCTCTACATAATTAAAAAAAAACTAATTCTATATACTGTATTTTAATAATAGTTTAAAAAAAAACTTTAAAATAATACAATAATATCAAGTTAACGACTCTCACAATTAAATCAAAAAAATATGATATAAAATAACCTATGTATTTAACATTGTACATTGGTATAAAGGCAATAGAGTCATAGTGTTAGTTGTAATTTAACAATACTTATTCAATCTAATTCGCAATCAATGATCGCATTCTATTCCGGACGTTTTGGCAAAAGTTTCTTGCCATCTTCAGCGATGATATATATATTCATGTTTCGATAGAAAAATTAATATATCCAAGAATAAGCACAACCCTCGGCCAATGAAGTTCTTCAGCTTCTTGGTTATGGTATTGTTGTCTGAATCTATTTCAATATTAAAACTATTGTACATAAATTTTCCAAAAAACTAATACTCAAATATTAAAATAATAATTTAAAAAAATTCTATATGTATAATTGACCAATTATTATGCTTACCCTTAGATTAGCGCAAGAAATATTTATATATGTGTATTGTATGTGTATATAAACTTACCTTTTTAAAAAAAAGGTAGAAAAAAGCGCTAAGAGTGGGTGCTATTTTTATTTTCAGATTTATTGAAAGAAAAGGCCTGAATCCTATCTGTCTGTATATACCTTTATATTTGATAGTTATGTATTTTTTAACAATATCTTTACAAATACATCCTGATAAATAATACATTATTTCATAGAATTTTTTTGAGATTACTACCTGACAAATAATAAATTCTTTCATTAATAATTTATTAAATTATTAATTTGTTCTTTTATATTTATGTAAAAAACAGAGAAAACAATTTAATATATATTCTAAAAATATCTGATGCAATATTGATTTCAATCATATCAGATATGTTTAGATTTTCTATTAATTTGTATTCTCTATTTTTCGTAAAATTATTAAAGAATTTATTCTTTTTGCTGTATTTTATTTTCAGATTTGGATTGAAAGGAAAAGCCTGTTTTTTTTTTTAATACATTTTTTTTATACATTTGTTACGGCTGT
>NW_017279933.1:0-1050 GCF_001594065.2 Cyphomyrmex costatus
GTTTAAAACGGAGAGATGGGTAGATTTCGCTGACGAGTGTGGATTCCAACCCGTCAAGACGTCGCCGTACAACCCTCAGTCTAACCCGGTCGAGAGGGTCATGAGGGAGATCGGTAGAGTGGTGCGTACGTATGCCAGCGAGAGACATTACACATGGAGCAGGGTCATACCCAGGATGGAAAGGGTGTTGAACGCAACGGAGCACTCCAGCACCGGATTCACTCCAAATGAGCTTCACAGGGAGGAAACGGGAGGACTGGGAATTCATCCGGCGTTGATGCCCAGGGGAAATGACGCAATGGACAAAGCCACGAGGGTCATCATGGCGAGAGCAATGTTGGCGAGGCAAGCCAACAAGCGTAAGAGACAGTTCGACAAAAAGGGCCATGTAGAGTCGTACGGGCAGGGAGATCTTGTCTGGGGGAAGCTACACCGTAGATCGGACGCGAGCCGCAGACTAACAAGAAAGATTCACCTAGTGTACGAGGGCCCATACCGAATTAGGGCTGAGGTAAGGAGAAACGTGTACGAGATCGAGGACCTGGAGGGAAACACGATCGGCGTATACAATGTGAGGCAGCTTAGGCCGCATAGAAGTCCGAGACTCCAAAGGAGAGAGGACGAAAATCGAGAGGAGGAGGAAGAAATGATAATAAACGTTTTGAGTATAGACCCACGAGATAAAAGAACGTTAAAAGATTTATCGAGTGAGGAGAACAAGGCCAACCCAGGGCCATCCCATGGAAACTCCAGAAATAAATGGAGTGACATAATCAAAAAGAGACAAACAAAGAAGAAGACGAAGCAGGCGGAGAAATCGAAGGAAAACTTCACAAAGGAGAAGAGAGGTAGACCTCGGAACCCAATTCGTGACGAATGGACGCCGAAGATGATCGGAAGGAAGGAACCGTCGTCAGAGGAGCTGAGAAACGAGAGGACTACCAGGAGAAGTGGCAAAGGAGTCACCCAGGATAAACAGGGTAACGGTAAATATAATATTCTCAGATCACTAATCAATAGGGCGGAGAAGGAACCTTCGTCAGAGGAGGA
>NW_017279934.1:0-723 GCF_001594065.2 Cyphomyrmex costatus
CGAGCATGCAGGGCACCGGCCTCGGATCGGCGCTGACGGCGGTCGGAGTGGACCTTCTCATATCGCGTGGCGCGACGGCGATTGATCTGTATGTCGAGGGCGATAATGCGGCGGCTTTGGCGGTGTATCACCGCCTCGGTTTCACTGAGCACATCCGCGATGTGCTCTACGCGCTGCGCTGATCCTTGCCACCTTCACCGAAAACCTCCTCGACGTCGGCTGCGCCATCGATCAGGCGGACGCTCCAGGCTCGGAGCTGATCGATGGTGGCCTCGCTGAGCGCGGCATCGACAGTGCCGCTGAGCGGCCCGAACTTCCGGATGAGGAGTTCACGCAGTAGCTCTTCACGACCCTCTTCACGACCTTCGACGCGGCCCTGTTCGATGCCGCGCTGCGGAGTTGTTGTCCAGTAGTCATCGCTGCCTCCCGGCCTCAGGGCCGATGCCGTGCATGTACTGGATAAGTCGCTCATCGGAAGTGTCGATCAAGAAACTGTGCAAAAACTCGATCCCATCGGGTTGCTCGAGGACGGACTGGATCACGCCAGTCACCTGTGACATCCGGGTTGCCGGGAGCGAATTTAAAGACCGTCTGCCCGCCCGGCCGGTGCTGTCGATCCGTCTCAAGAGTGGAAGGGGCGCTACCCATCATGACAAGCAACCGCCTCGTTGTCGCCGGGGCCGACACACATTCCCAGAGCACCACGGCGCAGTCCTGGACGCT
>NW_017279935.1:0-424 GCF_001594065.2 Cyphomyrmex costatus
TGGCGCGTTGGCTTGCGATGAACTTCTTCATAGCGGTTTCTCCTCCATCTGGGATGTGTCAGGAGAAGATGCGACCGCGCGGCCGCCAATTGTCGACGCGTTACGACAGTGGGGAAACTCATTGACACCCACGACCCCGTGTGGACTCACCCCAGGGGGTCCCGGCTTTCCATCGGGGCGGTGACTTAGTCGGATTTCCCTGTGGGTGGCGGTGGATGAGTCGGCATTCAACGGCTCCGATTGCCGACTAGATCACCGACTGCGTCACTGATTGCCGACTAACTCACCGTCCCGCGGATACCGAGGCGCATCGGGGCTGGGTCGATCACGACATGCGTGGCACGCGCAGGCCGGCTGTCTTCAATTCGACAGCGGCCAACGCGCCGATGATGTCGCGATCGCCACGGCGCCAAGCGCCCGCGGG
>NW_017279936.1:0-671 GCF_001594065.2 Cyphomyrmex costatus
AAGTTTTGTTTAAATATGGTAGAAATAAAATATTGTGAAAGTTCGACTTGCGAAATACTCCTTAAAAGTTTCGATGCTAGTTGCGGAAATAAATGACGACTGTATTAAGAAGCTCAGCGACGTAGTTTATTGTATTCGCAAGTCGGGCAAACATAAAAATAAAATTGTTCATTCAGATAGGCTGACACCTTATTTGGAGAGGCATTTGATTTAGTTAAAATTTATTGAAAATCTCGGAGCCCTAGTGTCTTTGACTAGGACTAACATGATTTAGTCCTAAGCAACATAAGCTTCGCGTTATTGTTTTGTTGAGTTTCAGGTAATGCTAACGTCCCAGGGCAGGAATTATCGTCGGCAGCTGTCGGCGACAGCAATCTCTTTCCCTCGGAGAACGCAATCTTTTCATCGGAGAAGTTGTTTTTTTTTTTTTTATTAAAGAAGGCCGCCTCGCCCACGGTTTTTGAGCCGTGGTTTTTCCGTGAGACGACGGGTGAATGCCGAAGCGGGGACTGGAGGCAAAGATACTGCGGCAGAACAAAATTCATTTCCCCCCCCTGTCCGAAAAACGAAGAAACCAGAACGCAAAGCTTAAGAGAAGAGACAAGAGGATACATAGTGTTCCCTTCATGAAGATGAGGGGATTCTCTGGATGCGTTCCTCCGGAGGCTTAA
>NW_017279937.1:0-511 GCF_001594065.2 Cyphomyrmex costatus
GGTTATAATTTTATTAATTCGTAAATAATTTTTATTAGGATCATTTTTAATGGAAGAAGAATGTGTTTATTTTTTATGTCAACTTTATTATTTGTAACATTGATAATGACCCGACTGGGGTCGAAACGTTTGTTCTTTTTGTAATTTTTAAAGCGTTTTATTAAATTTTATATATTTGATATTTTCTATAGATTTATTTGGCTCTTTGCCCTTCTTAGTTTTGTATTAAATAAAAAAACAGAATTAAAACAAAAAACCTAAAAAAAACTAAAAACTGAATAATGACATAATACATAAATAACTATTAAAACAACAAAAAATAAAAAAAATTTACACAAAAATAGAAACTTTACAAGAATTAGTTTAAAAAAAAAAAAAACTCCCGACTGCTGCCAAAAGTGAGTTACATTAACAAACTAAAAAACTAAAACTTAAGGGGAGGCACCTATCTCATTTTGACCCCTCGAAATTCTAATGACTGAAGGTGCTCGTATTTTTATTCTTCGTCGAT
>NW_017279938.1:0-2215 GCF_001594065.2 Cyphomyrmex costatus
TCTATTTATAACTTCTCATGCTGTGTCCATTAGATTTTATAATATCTATTATATATATTCTTGTAATATTAATGGATGATTGTATGTCTAAGCCCGATAATAATATATCATCGTTAAAAGTGTTTTTATTTTTTTGAATATGCTATAATAATATGCGGACGTCAACAGTCATTTTAGCAGCAATGACTGTTAAAACCTCTTTTGTCATTTTATTGTATATACAAATTGCACACGTTGTTACATTTTAGCGATGTTAAAAAATATACGCAGGATATTATAAAAGATGAAGGATGTTACATAAATGGGCGTATAACACTCGTAGAATAATCTTACAGTGTTGAAAAATATAAATTATGATAATTTATAATAATTTATAATAATCTATACTTCAACATTTAATTACGTTTAAGTGTCAATTATTTAAATGTAATTAACACTTACACTTATATCTACGCCTAATTTAATGTAGTACACTTACACGAATTAAAGACAATATGATTTTCC
The DNA here is from genome assembly GCF_001594065.2 of Cyphomyrmex costatus. NCBI lineage: Eukaryota > Metazoa > Arthropoda > Insecta > Hymenoptera > Formicidae > Cyphomyrmex > Cyphomyrmex costatus. Next base: position 505 of record NW_017279938.1, read on the forward strand.
TGAAATTAAAGCTACACGTTGTACTAAATAACGTTCATTCGCTTTTGCAGTTACAGTGACATTTCATTTCAGTGTTGAGACGTGAGCAATTAGGTGCTTTACTTTTATGTTCGTCAGGTATACAAAGTTCATGAAAATATCAGGATTTTCTTTGTAGGTCTCAAGCTAAAACTTCGATATTTTAACTAGAAACGATATTGGATATTGTAATGATGAAACGTGGAACTGTGATTATCAAAAATTACCGTGCAATTTTTAAAGTGTTGACTAAGAATAAATGAAGTCGTTGGATGTATTTAATTTTCATAAAAGTATGTTAGTCCATTTTATAATCGTTGGATATCATTGAGTTATGTTAGGCTGAGTATATCCGTGCTCGTTTCTTCGGAGTGCGCTTTCGGTATTCAGGATCTTAAATATAGGTGCAATTCCCGTTCGTATATCACTGTAAACATTATTTGTGCTTTTCTTTGATGTCAGACAGATACTTACCAAAAAAGTAATATGACGGTATAACATATGCCTACATCAATTAATTAATATTAATAAATCAAACGTAACGGGTTGTTCAAAATCATTACGCTATCTTTGAAATCATGTAATTAAAAAATTATGTGGTATTACAAACAATTACCATGCGTCGTGTAACTCTACATGTGAATAAAACTTCAGAAAACAGAATTGTATAATTAATAGAATTATTGATGTATGGTTTTTCAAATTATGTAGCTGAATTAAATAATTTTTATGTAATCTTGTAACGTGAATTTTTTAGAATGTTTGTCTTTACATTTGCATGAAAGATATGTGAAACAAATGTTTAGCGATTAAACGTGGAGACGAAGCGTATAAATTTTTTTAACCGTATTCTCTATTTCAATATTGGAATAGAAAAGTAGATAATACTAGGAATGGAATAAGACGATTTAAAGTGTAAATATGTATGTACTGAACTTTTAGGTTTTATATTTAATAATTAACAGAGTTTGGACTATGTTTAGAAATGTACTATTTTTTGTACTTCGACTTTCTTTTGTAATGTATGTATTACGACAATAAACTTTGAAGATAATGTCTAATAATGTTTATATTTGTTATAATTTGGTAACTACATACCTAGTAGACGGTATTATATGAATGTAACGAGTAAAGTAATACAATTTTCTGGTTTAACATTATATTTGACGTGTAGTAGATAACTGTATTAATTTTGCAAATTTCATTGAAATTTTAAGATGTACATGTATTAATTCTTTAATAAATGTAATAATTTAAGCGTTACCTGTATAGCTTGTCGCATTAATCTTTCGACATAATGTAATGTTTTGCCTTAGTAGTATTTACACATAATTTTACACATATTATAATTGCAACTCGTTATGTAATAATACATATCATATTAACTTGATATAAATGCTTCTCTCGAAAAATTGCAAAGACGATGTAAGCAAAATGATTTAACATTGACTGTGTTCAGTAGAATAATTAGAATTGCAACCGTTGTAACAGCCTATATATGACTAGCTCATGTCCTTATGTGTCTTTGGATCAGAATTTAATCAAATATGATGTTAAGGGATACGTCCAGTTGCAAAGCTGTTTTTTCAGTTTAAAAAATCATGATAACAATAATGCGGTATCAGGAGATGCGGTAGCGTCTCCCGTCAAGTATATGAGAAAAAAATTATATGAGGAATTATATGAGGAAAAA
>NW_017279939.1:0-956 GCF_001594065.2 Cyphomyrmex costatus
AAGCCCCAAGCAAAGCCAGCGCGATATGCCGGGCCGAGTCCGAGTTTCCGGGCGCGTCGCAGTAGGTGAATGTGGTCGTCATGTTTGGCGTATGCAGCGGCGACATCCGCAGTGCCATCGGGTGAACCGTCATCGACGACCAGGATGTCAACGTCTGCATAGTCGTCTCTCAGCGCGGTCAGCAGTGTTCCGACGTTGTCAGCTTCGTCGTAGGTCGGGACGATGATTAAGGTTGTCACGTGTGCTCCCCGTCTCCGTCGCCCGAAGAAAAGGGTGACTGGCCGCCAAGTCGGTCAGCGTATCGGTGCCACGTCGCCGCCGGGCCACAAAGAGAGCTACCAAGCCGTACGTCCATCCTGCCACGCCCCCTGTTGCGGTGGCGACGGACGCTATCGGAGCCACCCGCTGTGCGGGAGTCTGGCCGGTCGCGAGTTGAACCTGATGCTCAAGTGTGGCCGGTTGTTCACGTGGGGCACGGTCGATCGACCGACCACGAGGGTCGATGATCCCGCTGATTCCATTAGTAGAGGGCACGAGTACCCAGCGACCTGTTTCGATGGCCCGCAAGCGCGAAATGTCCCATTGCTGTTCGGGTTGATCTGACCCGGTGAACGATGCATTGCTGGTTTGCACCACCAGGATCTCGGCGCCAGACGCCAACACGTCGCGGATGATGCCGTCGTAAGCGATGTCGTAACAGATCGTGTCGCCGTACCGGTCACCGGCGATGTCGATACCGCCGGGAGCGTCTCCGGCCAGAATGTCGCGCGGGATGTCGCGATCGATACGTGGAACGAGTGAGCCAAGTTGCTGGCGGAAGGGCACAAACTCGCCGTACGGGACGGGCTTGCGCTTGGTATAGCGATCTTGTGGACCATCTTCGGTCCACACCACACCCTGGTTGAGTGCGGTTGAGTATGTTGGGCCGTCGAAGGTGCCGCCGATCAGGATCGGTG
>NW_017279940.1:0-617 GCF_001594065.2 Cyphomyrmex costatus
AGCTGATCAGATCGATCATCACCACTGACGCTTCGAGGGTTTGGCCGCCAAGTTCGACGTCGGTGTGGGTTGCCACCGTGGCTACCGACTCGCCGACATGGCGTCCGAAGAGGTCGCGAATCTTCTCGCGTTCGCGCAGGCCCGCCGCCATATCGTTGAAGCCGGCCTGCAACAGCCCTAGCTCGGTGCTGTCGTCGACCTCAACGTGCGCGTCGAGATCGCCGTTCTGTACGTCACTGAGCGCTCGCCGCACGCTCTCTATCGGCTGCTTGATCGCGCCCGAGTTGAGAATGGTGACCAGAAAACCGAACACCAAAACCGCCAACAAGCGCAATGATCGCCCAGGCAAAGCGTGAGAGGGACACCGCCGGATCGGTTAGAGCCACGATGCTGGCCAGCACCAAACCCATAGCTGGGGCGCCGGTGCCGATCAGCCAGAAGATGATCATTCGGCGACGCACGCCAGACACCATGATGTCGCCGGAGTGGTCGACTAATGCTCGAGCCGCCACGGGGCGTAGCGCGTATTCGGAGAACAGATAGCTGACTGCACCGGTGACGAGGCCCGAAATGATAATCCCGGCTGCTAGCGGGAATGCCGCTTCCGGCTGCAAAAT
>NW_017279941.1:0-526 GCF_001594065.2 Cyphomyrmex costatus
CGGGTTAGAAAGAGAGCGCAATAGGTACTAGAGACAATAGGCGGGAGAGAGAGATGTGCAACGCGTTAGAAAGAGAGCGCAATAGTGTAAGTACAGAACTGCAGTGAGTGGGAGAAAGAGAGGACTACGGGTTAGAAAGAGAGCGCAATAGATACGAGAGACAATAGGTTGGAGGAAAGAAGGAACAAAGTCCCCCTTCCCGTAGACCCCTCCCCCTGTGACGTACTAACCCCCCCCCCCCTTTCTTCTAGGGCCCGGCGCGACACCAACGTCACCTGGTGGCGGCTCTGTATCCGTGTGCACTTCCCCCTCCCTGCCCCCCTCACACAGACACACACACACATATACACATACACGCACTAACACATAGTGGATTAGAATCGGCCTACTATATCTACTCATATCTATATACAATACGTATATGAAGCGGAGCAAGTGAATTTATAACTGAAATGAATTTATAATTAAAATGGTGCGTTGCGTGGTTAAAGTTTGCAGAAACAATAGTGATCAGTGCCGTAAAGAT
>NW_017279942.1:0-720 GCF_001594065.2 Cyphomyrmex costatus
TTACACAAAACATCGTATCGAAGCGGATTTTTGCTAGCGAGCGCGGAGGCGCCGTGATAAGGCGAACCGAACTTTGGTTTTTCCACATAGGTTTTCGCCCTACCTGTCAACGCGGATCAACGAGTATCGCGCGATGCGCAGTAAATTTGTATTCTCATTACGCCAGCCTATTAATTAATGATTTCGGTAAAAGAGCTGAATTAACTTGAGATAGTTCATCGCAGTTTTGCGCGAGATGCGCTAGCCAGTATCGCCATGCTCTCGGCTGTATCGTGGCGTTCATAAAAACGCGAATTTTACTAATTAATTAATCGGCGTGAAGCGCCCGGGAGGTGGTGCCCTCGCGATAGCGCTGCGCTAATCAGAGTTAATCAGGTGCGCAGGCGAAACGTACGGCGCGATAACAGTGAGTGTGAGCGAGATGGGAGATTCAGGGGCGAAAATTGAGCTGAAAAATGAGCGCCGGACGTAACACTCTGTTTTTCCAGAATTAAATGATCTCCTAGAAATTAAATACCTTAGGTGTTATATCTCGTATTTCATATCCTTTCACTAGAGATCGTACGTGGTACAATCCCGAATCAAAAGCATGACGTTCCTCGACTCAGAACTAGAACCAACATTCGCACAGCTCATAGAAAAAAGTTTCATAGTGTTCTTTTCAAGATGTTGAGAAACCCATTTTTTCAAAGCGATAAAGAATGCGTTCAACTCTCGCGT
>NW_017279943.1:0-556 GCF_001594065.2 Cyphomyrmex costatus
TATAATTATATATTTTATTATACCATATATGGACATTTTGTATGTATTATGTATACTATATATACATTTTTAATGACCTAGATTGATCTAGATTAAGTGGAAATAAACATATTTTACTATCCGTATATTATTTACTTACAATATATTAGATATCTATACATATAGCAGTTATATTTTTTTGAAGATTTGAAGGACTCTTTTATATAATAATAATTAACACGTTAAATAGGGCGAATAAGAGTCAAATTACAATTTAAAATCTAAATCTGATAATTTATTCTAATATTATATATTGCGAAGAATATCACGTAATTTTTTGGCGTTTCGTCCTGGCTTCCACTACTGGACTCATCAGTAAGGCATTGTAGCAATTTGGTGGGACTATATATATTAATAGAACGTTGTTTCCTACTTTGGAGAAATATTGCGAAGAATATCACTACGTCGACTCGTCATCAGAGGTTTTTTTAATTTTCTCTGTAAATCTTGATCTTCAGTATTCTAGAAAGCAATTAATAACATATTATTATAATATTATTATAATATTTATATATTT
>NW_017279944.1:0-2431 GCF_001594065.2 Cyphomyrmex costatus
GTCGCCAAGTGCGGAATGTTGACCCACCAACTGCACACCTACTTTGCGACAGCAATCGACCAAGCGGTATCGGTCAAGATTTGGATACACGCGCTGCGCGGTCTGTAGTGTGCACAGCTGCGGTATTGACGCTGGTAGGTCAAACCCTGCCCGGACGAACTCGCGGCCGATGAATGCTAAATCGAACTCGGCGTTATGCGCCACGAGCACAGTGCCTTGGAGCCACGGAAGAATGCCGGTGGCTAATGATTCAAAAAATGGCGCGTCGGCGACGTCTTGGTCGCTGATCCCGTGGATATGAGTTGCGCCGACAGGGCCACGAGGATTGAACCTGGTCGACCACTGACCCAACACGCTGCCGTGGGTATTAACGATCACCACAGCGAACTCGACGATCCGGTCGTGTGCAGGTGATAAGCCAGTGGTCTCAACATCGACGACCGCGAACCGACCCACTGGCATCGCTGCACGGATCGTTTTACGAAACGCAGCGAATTCTTCGGCATGCCGACGGAGAAAATGTAGTTGGAATGTCTGAGTTTGGGTGCTGATTTTCAGCACTCCGTTCGACGTGCCAGACGGACGTTGCAGGTCGATCGAAACGATGTCTCGGACTCGTATCGGTAGCCCGTTAGCCAAACTGTCCTGCGATCCAGGACCAACGAGCGTGAAGTGCGCAAGCCGGTTCTTACCTCGCATCACCACCCACGTGCCATCGCACCACGCCTCAACTCCATACCCGCGCACCATCATGGAACCGAACCTTAGCGGCAACGACTGTCAAAAATTGTCGCTAGCGCCGGTGGTGTCAGTCTTGTGGTGGGCGTTCGATGAGCGCGGTGTTGGTTTCATTCGCGGCGATCGCCATCGCCACTCGGTGACTTTCGAGCGGGAAGTCCTCGTCGAGGTCGGTGTACTTGGCCATCTGCTCGCTACTGGTGTAGATGAAAATGTACGGATCCTCATGGCCGGAAGCCTTGACGTCTTCGATGGTGTCCGCGGCCCGTGCCGCCATCCGTAGGACACGGCTGAGCAGATCACTAACCTCTCGTTGCACACCCGGTGGGATCTCACGCATGCCCGATTCCCACCGCGAGATGGTTGCCTGCTTCACGCCGAGGTAAGCACCAAGCTGGGCCTGGTTCAGCCCGACCGCCTCACGGTTCGCGCGGAACCCGAACCGGTCGAACCGGGCCGCGACAGCGTCCCTATGCCCGCCGAGCTGCTCGCGGATTGCCGTATAGCGGATTGCCGTACAGATGTCAGGTTCACCACTTTTGGTCCAGAGCTGGTCACAGTCGAAGCACCACGCTTCGACTGTGTTCGCACCCAGGTCATCGCTACCGCAGTTCGGACATATCACCGGGTCATTCATGCTGGATCTCCTCTTGCACCAGCCAGGCGCGCTCTCGGGCTTGGGTTATCACGTCATAGCTTGTCAGGAGCCGTTGCCTTGCCGGGGCTCGACGATCGCGGATCCGCATCGCGAACCGACGATATTTCGCCACTACCCCTAGCGCATCTTGTGCGCTCAGCCCAGCGGTATCGAGGATCTCAAAGAACGCCTCGACTGCGGCAGGGTGATAGACGTAGGTCCGCGCGGCGAACTTACCGCTGTGATGCCATTCCGTTGAGATCATCTGCAGCGTTTCGGCCTGGCCCGCGGTGAGTTTACGACGCAGCCTTGTCGGGAGCTTCCCCCACGCCACACATCCAAGCTCGCGCGCTGCTGCACCCCGGGCCGAGTGACCGCGACCACGGCTGAAGTACGATGCCGCCGGCATCACAGCGCCGCACCTTTGGAATCGAGCTCGTCGATCTGAGGTGTGCGTGAGACCCGATATCCGATATCCGATCGCTCCAGCACCGCCGTCGGCACGAGCGAACTGATGCTGTTCAGAACAGGGTCGGCGGGTCGTGTCGCGGGGATCGAGCCGCGCCGAAAGCAGAGGGCGGGCTGAGCTGTCGCTTCGACACGCGGAGCTGGCCGTCTTCGAGGTGTTCGCGTAGAACGGCCTTCACGTCGCTCCATAGGTCCGCTCGGCCGCTGCCCCCGCGCCTCTCACATGCAACTTCGAGCGTCCGCAAGAAGGATGCCTGCCGCTGCGGCGTGCCCATCTGCTCGTCGTAGAAGCCGTGGATGTCGTAGTGAGCGATGAACCCGAAGTAGCCATGCGTGGACAGTCCCATGTAGAGCTGGCGCGTGAATCGCTCTCGCGGGAAGCCATCGGCCACGAATCGCAGGAACGTGTTGACGAACCGCGCTTTGCGTTGAGCGGTTCCCGACTCCCAGCCAGAGTCGGTGAAGTGGTCGGCGGTATAGCGCGGCAGTCGCATCATGGCTCCTTCTGGATGGTGCCCGTTAGGTGCGCCGTGGTGCTTCGCGGCCCGTCGCCTACAGGGTTGGCGCGTGACGTGCGTGGGCCGGTGG
>NW_017279945.1:0-522 GCF_001594065.2 Cyphomyrmex costatus
AACTCCGGCGTTCTATGTGGCTTTCGATCTGCTGGCACTAGGCGACGAAGATTGCACCGTATTGCCACTGCAGCAGCGCAGATCGCGACTCGTGACCGCCCTCGACTCCGCTCGACCGCCGGTCCACGTCACACAGATCACGACCGATCACGCTGAGGCGACCCGCTGGTTTTCGGTGTTTGAGGGCGCGGGTCTGGACGGCGTTGTGGCGAAAGCGCTCGATAAGCCGTACGTACAGAACGGCCGCCAGATGCTCAAGATCAAGCACGCACGAACTGCCGATGTCGTGGTGGCTGGTTATCGGCTACACAAGGACTCCACGCAGAGTTCGCCGCTGATCGGGTCGCTGCTGCTGGGCCTATACGCCACCAACGGGGACTTGCAACACGTGGGCGTGACCGCGTCGTTCAGCAAGTCGCGGCGGGCAGAGCTTTTCGAAGGACTGTCTGCTGACCTGGTTGAGTTCGACCAGCATCCATGGGGGAGTTGGCTCAATGCCGAAGCTCAGGCTTCTGGTCGGCT
>NW_017279946.1:0-732 GCF_001594065.2 Cyphomyrmex costatus
GCTATCCGCAGCTGATCGCGAGCAATGTCCGAAACAATGCACTCGATCTGAAGCGCCGGTAAAGACACTTCCAGAGGCTTGTAACCTTGCGCGCGGGCCGGCATCTCGCCCTTGTGCTCGATCAGGACTTGCAACATGTTTTTGGATTGATAGCCCAAGTACTCAAAATCCCGAGCAAGTGAAAACTCATTGCCCCACTCCCCAAGCCGAGTCGCGACGTAATCTCCAAAACTGTCAATCTGTCCCATATGCGCCACCAGCCGCTACGCGATCAAAAATTCTTACATCAACTTCAACTCTCGGACTGACTCGATCTATCCCGCGCTTTTTGATCGAAATCTCCTGTACCTGTGAATCATCATCAAAAATACCAGCATGCATCAGCGCATCAAAAATACTTAGGCAAGTTGTCGAGATCGCGTCGGCGCGCATCCGGATACCATGCGGATATCGACACCGAAACAGGCGCGTTTCCAAACGCCATAGGACGCGCTGATAAAGCCGCCGCTATCGCTGCGGTACGGTATCTGCGCCCAGCAGACGAAAGCAGCGTGCGTCCACGCACATTGCGCCACATCGAATTCACCGACGGCGGAAATGGGAGCGTAATGTTCAATTGACTTTCCTCCGAATCTGTAAATCCTGCGTCGTCCATCCGTCTTGCCACGCATAATAATTTTCAAAATGCGTGCCAATCCGATACGGACACCGATCCCGCCTCTGCCCAGCCCG
>NW_017279947.1:0-425 GCF_001594065.2 Cyphomyrmex costatus
CACAGAACGTTTCGGCCGCTCACCGCGATCTGCACGAATTGATGATTACATACGCGCTGCTAACGGCGCTCGTAGTGATCGCCGTTGCCGGGCTGGCGTCCTGGATTGTTGGCCGCCTGCTTGCACCCCTACGAAGCTTGCAGCACACCGCGCGCGCTATCGACGGCGGCGACCTCACTACGCGGGCGCCCGTGACCGGTCGCGACGATGTCAGCGAACTTCACATCACCTTCAACGCCATGCAGACCGGGTCGAGACCGCTTTCTCAGCGCAGCGCCAGCTACTCGATGATGCTGGGCATGAATTACGCACTCCCCTGACCGTACTGCGCGGACATCTTGATGTCGTCGATACCTCCGATCCGAACGACATCGCCGCAACTAGGACCTTGCTGCTGGACGAAATCGATCGAATGTCACGGCTAG
>NW_017279949.1:0-688 GCF_001594065.2 Cyphomyrmex costatus
TTTTATACTCAGCTCACTTCAGACTCAGTTTCACTTGTGTTGTAAGTGGAAAGCAACTATAAACGTCACTGCGTAAATGTTATGGCACTATTAAAGATATCCAAAATTTATATTATGGTAAAGAGAAACTAAATTATAATATCATGAATATATAATAAGATTATAATAAAAAACCGCAATGTCGTACCATAATATTGATTTGAACTTTCGATTACGAGTCTATTTAAAATTGATAACCGCAAACAAAATGGTTATTTGTGTTATCTATAAGTTTTGAAATTATATGTACACGCGCACGCAAAGTCAGTTTGTCACTCAAGGACTTTTACAATGCTGTCATCCACGCTTATATTAAAAAAATTATAACTCTGAATATTATAGCTATACTCACGGCGACGATATCTGTTAATGCAAACGTTATTACGAATATGAGAATATAAAATTATTAGTATAAAGAAATTTGGTCTAATCGAACAGTAATATGATGTTTTTATAAATAAATTTCAAGTTTACAGTATTAATACAGCATACCTATAAAAATATGTAAAGATTGTAATACTATAAAAATCCTTTTTAAAACAAGGAAAAATATACGTCAAATGCATAAAAAAGGTTTTGAACTTTTCTTTTTAAAAAACGGACATAAAATAGATGTAATTAACCAAGTATTTCATTACGCAAAGCACTT
>NW_017279951.1:0-7446 GCF_001594065.2 Cyphomyrmex costatus
TTCCTCACAGCTGTTGTGAATTTTTTTTAGTCGGATCTTTCTTAATAACACTATATGTGTCTCTGTTTTCAAAAATTGTGTTCATTTTATTAATATAAGTGATTCTGTCCATGGCTACAGTAACATTGCCTTTATCGGCATGAGTAAAAATGATAATCAGGATGAGTGGATATGAAATTTTTGGTGCTAATTTCCATTATTTGTAATTTTTTATCAACCGAAGAAGTAAAAATAGGTGAAGAAATGATTTTATTCAATATAGGTATGGTGTTATTTGTAACTTCGATTTGTTTCGCTATTGGCATTCTATAAGTGCTGTTTTCTACACTTTTGATACATTCAAAAATAATATTATTTTTATTTTTATAAGGTAGTGCAAAACCTTCCCCTAATTGTAAAAAACATTGTATATTTAAAGGAATGTTCTCATTAGTCAGGTTAACAAACCATTTATTCCTGATAGTTAATAGCGAAGACGAGTTAGAAATATTAAATGATAAAGGAGAAATAAAAATAGAATGTGAGTTTTGTATTCTGTTTTGTCTCAAACTTACTGAGATATTATTATCAACAGAATTTTCCGGTTGATTGTTCTGTGTAAGAGGGTTATATTGGATAGGCGTGATGTTCATGTGAGTCTTTTTTTCTTTTTTGTACGAAAGCCAATAGAACTTAGAATCAAGTCTTTTCTTTTCTTTAATAAAATATGATTTACAAGGTTTCTCTTGTGTATTCAAAAAATCATCACAGATCTTAATAGGAAGACAGCTGGGAAGAACACTCATCGTATGCAACAACAGCATTCGAAGATGATACGCTTCTCTGTGCATCACCGAGTTCCATTTTTAGAATTTTCCTGAGAGAAGTCTCCCTCAAGCGAGCAAATTTTTTGATAAAAGTTTGTGTTCGATGTTGTGTGAATCGCTGTTTCGATATCGACTGAGATCTCGAATGACGGAATGGATTAGTGGACTGGAAGGATGAGACCACTGAGCACTCCTCTTTTCACTTGTTGTAAGCAAGCTTTATTCACAGTAAACGCAGTGTTATTCGCGTGGCACGACGAGAGCGACGATTAACTGCTGTTAATACGCCGATACTCATCCACGACGGTAGCCGTGATGAGAAGAACAAAGTAACGAGTCGCGGTAGCGAACACGTAGAAAGAAAGCTGCTGCTTTCGTCGAGTAATTGAGAGCACGACTTGACACGGCAAGTACTGATTTGTGTCTGAGGGGAGAATCGCTGCGCGATTAGCGCGACGAATCGGCAGGACGACAGCGACATCGGTATCCAAATATGCGGCTAAATTGGAGTAATGACATTCGCAAGACGGCGCGGTGAGTGCGACGAAAGATTCACGGACAGAATCGATGGATGGCGCAATCGATCCTTTATTCGGCTTTTGTAGCGCGAAACTTATCCTATTCCGGAACATACCGCCCGCCTTGGCTAGACTAGCCGAAACACGATTATTTGATGCCGCCCGCCGTGCCAATCGAGTTTAAAGCTATATGATACATGACGCTTTACATTTTACTTAGATTTAGAAAGATACATAGAAATATTTACATAGAGAGGTATATGAGAACATTAACTTATAATACAGTAAGTTCGAGCGAAAGGAGTTCGATCAATGAATGCCACGAAAGGAAATCGATCATGTGGACGTTTCGTTTAAATCAACGGGTAAGAAACATAGCTCCACTATGGAACGTTTATACGTCGATTTTGACGTTTTCACAGTGACGACGCGCGTTAGTCCGTCGTCTCCGGTGTGGCATTCAATGATACGACCGAGTTTCCACTTGCACGGTGGTGCAAGGGGATCGCGCAAAAGAACTAGGCGTCCGACTCGGGCAAGTTTTTGAGCGACGCGCCATTTTGAGCGCTGTTGTAATGGTTAAATAATCATTTGACCATGCTTTCCAAATAACTTCGCTTTTTTGCTGCACGAGTTGCCAGCGAGTCAGGCGCGTTTCTTTTGTTTCTAGTAGCGTTGGAGATCGTGGCGTTGTGAGAGCGCTACCAATTAAGAAATGATCCGGTGTCAGACATGAATAATCATCAAGATTATCTGACATCGGAGCTATCGGACGTGAGTTGAGGCACGCTTCGATTCGATAGAGCAGCGTCGTAAGCTCTTCGAATGTCAGCGTGTGAACCGTTAACGCGTTTGAGATGATATTTGACGCTGCGAACGTCGGCTTCCCATAGGCCTCCGAAGTGAGGCGCGGAAGGGGGAATGAAGTGCCAACGGACACCGTCGCACGACAGTTTGCTTCGCAAGTTTGAATCTTGTTTTGCTGCATGAATTGCAGCTTTCAATTCGCGATCAGCTCCGCGAAAATTCTTTGCGTTGTCGGAATATAAATCGGTCGGCATCCCGCGCAGAGAGCAGAAGCACGCGTATGCTGCGAGAAACGCGGCGGTGGTATAATCGCTGACTAAATCGAGATGTATTGCTCGTGTCGTCATACAGACGAATACGGCAATGTAGGCCTTCTGAGATTTGTATCCACGGCCTGAATTTAATCTGACAGGAACGGGCCCGGCATAGTCAAGTCCGCAATGTAAGTATGTGCGATCGACTTGTCGGATGCGCATTGCCGGGAGATCGCCCATGAGTTCACTGAGGATAACCGCCTTTTCGCGCGTGCAAGTAATGCAACGATACAAGACGGCTCGCACAGTTTGACGAGCGCGAAGAATCCAAAATTCTTCGCGTAAAACACATAATGTTAGTTGCGTGCCCGCGTGGAGCGAACGCAGATGAGCATGTTGAATTATCAACGTAACGAGTGGGTGTGCTGCTAGAATGAGAGGACATTTAGCGTTATATGAAAGGTTGGAATTTTCGTAATCGACCGCCTACGCGAATTAAATTATCGTCATCCAAAAATGGATTAAGTGAGATTAGTTTGCTAGTTTTTGCTACGGGTTTCGAATTTTTTAATCGACGCACATCATCGATAAAAAGATTTTGTTGAATAACGCGTAACCAAAAGCGTCACGCGTGTTGGTATTCGTCTACCAAAATGATATCGGATGGAAGAGAATGTAGATTCGTCGTTTGACGACCGCTTTTTGTATATACGATTTCGAAGCTTATTAATAAAGCAGATTAGATAGGCCGTTATGCCAAGAAGCTTCGGCCATGAAGAATAGCGGGAAGCTAAGTCCCATTGAGATTCAATATCGAGAGTTTGTACGATGAGGGTCGAACATTTTTCGAGCGAGGTGTCGTAATCTTGCCGAGATTCATTCGGCCACATACTTGAAGGAAGCTTGAGCCACTCGGGGCCTTGCCACCACAGTGAGCTCTCCGCGAACGAGGAAGCGGTAACTCCGCGTGATGCTAGATCCGCGGGATTCTGATGAGTCGGAACATGATGCCACGTGGCATCAGGTATTAGAGTTTGCACATCGTGCACGCGATGCGCGACGAACGTTTTCCATCGAGATGGAGATTGGAGTAGCCATGCGAGAGTGACGGTTGAATCCGTCCAGCAATGACATGGAATTGTCGAAAGTTCTAATGTCGTTCTGGCAAATGACATTGTTCGTGCTAAAAGCGCAGCAGCGCATAGTTCGAGTCTTGGAATTGTCAAGGGCTTAAGAGGCGCGACTTTTGATTTTGCTATTAATAGGGAAACAGTAACTGATCCCATAAGCGAGATAACTTTAAGATATATGACAGCGGCGTATACGACGGACGATGCGTTAGCGAAGCCGTGAAGCTCACAGTGACTTGTGTCGGAACCGAAGGCAGTCCATCGTGGCAAAGAGATATTACGCAGTTTAATTAGCTGCGTGTGATAATTGTGCCATTTTTGCATGAGAGGGGGTGGAATTGGATCATCCCACGTACTCTTAGTAGCCCACAATTGTTGCATGATAATTTTAGCAGTAATTATGACCGGAGCAAGCCACCCGAGCGGGTCAAATAATTTTGCTATAGTAGACAGAATTTTCCGTTTAGAATCTGGGATCAACGTGGTAACTTCGATTGAAAATTGAAATGCATCGGTAGCTGGGAGCCACGTGACGCCTAAGACTTTGAAACTTTCGTCGCTTTGCAGAATTTTACCTTGATTTAGACTCTTTTCATTGACCGGTAGGTCGTTGAGTAACGTAGGGCAGTTGCTTGCCCACTTACGGAGGAGGAATCCACCTTTTTGTAACAGTGAAATTAATTGATTGCGGATTTGCCTTGCAAGCGGCTTGTCATCCGCGCCGAAGATGCAATCATCGACATAGATTTGATTTCGTAAAACTGATTGAGCAACAGGAAATTGAGCGCCTTCGTCTTGCGTCAATTGCTGAATCGTACGAAGAGCGAGGTATGGAGCACACGCCATACCGTAAGTAACAGTAAGCAAGCGGTAGTTTTGCACCGCTTCGGATGATGAAGAGCGCCATAAGATGCGCTGATAATCTTGATCTCGCGGATCGACTTGAATCTGCCTATACATTTTTGCGATATCGGCAGTGAAAACATAACGATGTTGTCGCCATCGAAGAATTACCGAACGAAGGTCGGTTTGTAACTTAGGACCGATCATGAGATGATCGTTAAGTGAAGAGCCGTTCGATGTCGACTGAGATGCATTGAACACGACGCGCAACCGCGTGGTGCTGCTATGCTCGCGAATCACCGCATGATGCGGGATGTAAACTGATTGTGAAGCAGAGACTGGTTCGACTAGTTTCTTCATATGACCGTGATTTTCGTATTCCAGTAGGAACTCTCGATATTCGGATGCGATATCCTTTTCATTTTAAAGACAGCCTTCAAGCCGTGAAAGAAGTGATGATGCGATGTGACGAGATTCGTCGATTGCAATCGGAGGTTTGACTTTGAACGGTAGCCGTACGACGTACCGTCCATTAGAGTCACGAGAATGAGTTACTCGGAAATGTTCCTCACAACGTTGTTCCTCAGGAGTGAGGTATGATAATTGCGGAAGTTCTTCGACTTCCCAGAACTGACGAATTTCGTCATCGAGATTGTTGTGCAACGTGGTATGATTAACTGTCACGTTAGACATGTTTGAAGACGAATCGTCGAAATCGGACCAGCCATGATCCAGCCGAATATGGAATTCTGTGCTGTTGGCTGATTAGAGGAACCTGAGCACAGGCCCGGTAACAGAACAGCACCGTATAGATCAGCGCCGATGATTATTTCGATCGGATCGGCACTTGAGGGCTGCGGATCAGCCCATGGTAGGCCGCTTAAATGAGCGAGAGAGATTTGATATGCTATTTTAGGCGGCGTGTATTTAGTCAGAGAGCGCATAATAATTGCGGTCGTTGAGTATGACGGACCCTTGCCGGTCTTAGATGATACCGAAATAAGAGCAGCATGTCGTGCGACGGATTGCGTTTCACCGATTCCGGTAACCGAGACAGCAACGCGTGTTCGCGATAACCGTAGCCGTTGAGCGAGATTTTCACTAATTAAACTAGTGACAGATCCTTGATCTAACAATGCGCGTATGACATCTGTGCGACCAGACGAAGAACACACCTGAATCCGCGCGGTAGCTAATAGAACACGAGATTTGTCAAATGTTGTTTTCGTAATTAAATGTGAAACGACGTTGTTTTCATTTGACGTATTCGTTTCGTTGGATTCAAGGGAATTCTCGGTCGCGCTTGATGTCGTCGCTTCGTGAAGCATCGTATGATGCCTTTGTTGGCATTGACGACAGTTATGTTTACTCGGACATGTGTTCGCGAAATGTCGAGCGCTTAAACAGTTGAGACATCGTTTAAATTTGACAATAAGATCGCGACGCTCGTTAACCTGTTTCTTCTTGAAATCAGGACATACTGACAAGAAATGATCTTGTTTACAGAGCGGACAATGAGCTCCGGTAGCGGTCGTCATGTGACTTTGCACGGACGACTTGCTCGGTTTTGTTTCGACCGTACTGGTCGTTGGAATATTTTCGAACGCTCGAATTCGCGATGCGAGAAAGTTATGAAGATCCGTATACGACGGATATTCCGTTTTATCGCCTAAATGTAATTCCCATGCTTTACGCGTGGCTTTATTTAATTTTTGCACGACTAGATAGACGAGCAAATCGTCCCACCACTCAACTGGACGACCGAGATTTTTTAACGCTTGAATTGACATATTAGCTTTATCTCGAAGCGACATAAGATCCTGCGCGGAATCGGTATTAACGGCCGGTAGCGTATGAAGCGTATGAATATGTTCCGACACTAATCGACGTTTATCATCGTAACGCGCGAGCAGTACATTCCACGCGATTTTAAAATTAGCTTCGGTCAAAGGGAGATTACGCAACGCGTCGCGTGCTTCGTCCTTTAAACATGAATAAAGGTATTGCAAGCGCGTAACATTCGACAACTCGGCATGATCGATAATCATAGAGCGGAATTGATCGCGAAACGTTTCCCGTTCCCGTAAATCGCCGGAGAATTTCGGCAAATTAATGCGCGGTAATGTAAGAGATTTTTCGGATTTCTGTGATTGACTCACGGATAACCCTGGACTTGATGGCGCTTGATCTGCTTCGAGAGAGGCGAGGGCGTCGGAGATGTAGTCCGATGCTGCGAGATAGGCGTCCTCCAATTCGATGTAGACATCCTCCTTGAAGTATTTCTCGGTATCCTTTTGTTCCTTGGTGGTCGACTTTGAGCAGTTGTGCGTGCAGGAGCTAGCATCGAGCGTAAGCCTCCTTGAGAGTTTGAAGGCGATTCCGAACTATGCCGTACGTGTGATTTGCACGGCCGATCTTCTTAAAGTTTTCCAATGCGCGTGTGACAGAGCGCACAGCTAATCGCTGCTGCGATAGTAATTCTTCCATTATGATTTTGAGAGGTTTCCGTATCTTGGTATGCTCGAAACGGAAATCTTGCGATGTGCCACGTCACTTACGTTTACGAAAGTGAACGAAGAGTCACAATGTCCCTTGTTGTTTATCCGCCACGAATCCGGCTCGAAGGGCCAGAATGTTCGATGTTGTGTGAATCGCTGTTTCGATCTCGACTGAGATCTCGAATGACAGAATGGATTGGTGGACTGGAAGGTTGAGACCACTGAGCACTCCTCTTTTAACTTGTTGTATGCAAGCTTTATTCACAAGTAAACGAAGTGTTATTCGCGTGGCACGGCGAGAGAGACGATTAACTGCTGTTAATAAACCGAGACTCATACACGACGGTAGCCGTGATGAGACGTACAAAGTAACGAGTCGCGGTAGCGAACCCGTAGAAAGAAAGCTACTGCTTTCAACGAGGAATTTGAGAACACGACTTGACACGGCAAGTACTGATCTGTGTCTGAGGGGAGAATCGCGCTACGCGATTAGCGCGACGAATCGGCAGGACGACAGCGACATCGGTATCCAAATATGCGGCTAAATTGTAGTAATGATATTCGCAAGACGGCGCGGTGAGTGCGACGAA
>NW_017279951.1:7581-9186 GCF_001594065.2 Cyphomyrmex costatus
AAGATTTGATATCAACAGTCGGCGCCAAGTTAAATTCTACCAAATTAAAAGGTAAAACACAAGTGGTACCTTTAATCTTTAAGAACCAATATAGTATTATTATTTAAATTCTACTAAATTAAAAAGTAAAACCCATGTGGTGTTCTATCTTTATCTTCATACAATGAAACCTAAGTATATGCCTTTGTATTTTTATTAGAAGATCTTCCTATTCGAAACCAAGTGATTTAATTCTTCTTTAAAAAAATTATATCACAATTAATTTAAAAACAATGAAAAAAATTTATTTAAATAAAAATTTAAATAGAATTTTTTGACTAGTTAATTAAACGATATATTTTATGGGAAAAATCCATATTTTACGACATGATAGTGAAATAAAATGAAAAAGATGATTAGTGGGGAAGGGAGGAGGGAGTAGAAGAGGAGGGAGGATGTGCAATGTATCGAAGTTAGTATAAATTGCATATTTACGTAGATATTTTAATATCAATTACTTTCGTGATAATATATTATGTTAAAGTACAGATGTATCAAAAATATATATAAAAATGATTTAAAGAATTATTTAAAAATATATTATACATATATGAAGGAGAGTGACAATGATGAGTAGTGGGGCGAGTCGGAGAGAAAGAAGGGTAGAATTTAACTTGGTGTACAAATGATACGTGTCATTAGATTTAAGAAAATAATAAGGTAAAAAAGACAACATTTCCCTTCTCTTCTTCTTCAGTAATACCCAACAGTTCCAAACTTACGTCTGATTTGACTAACAATAAGTCTAACTAAAACATGTACTTGAATACTTCATTATCCCAGCTAGCAAGGTCACGTGATAATGACGTGAATTTTTGGTACAAATAACGTCAATTATGACATAAAAGTAACGTTATTCTGACGTATATATCACGTGATTATGTCACATCTTATTGACGTTATTTTATTACGTCAGGGAGACGTAAATATGACTAAAAAGTACTATTAGTGTCACTACTAGTGCAATAATGCAGTAGTAAATTCGTATATACTTCGTGTAGAAATTTAAGTAAAATACCGGTCAGTTTTCCCTAATTACTGAAAAAAAAATTTTCTCTAAATTCGAGAATTAATTTTTTTTATGATACATCCCAAACGGTCACCCATCCGAAGTTGTACCACGACCTCGCATGCTTAACCTTGACAATCGTACGGGAACTGCTGTACTTCGATGACCCACGAATCTGTATGTCAATGTCTGTATAATTGTGATATATCTGTTCAATGGAAATATTGAAAACAGATGGTTTATGTGTTTATATGATAGTGTATGTATTAGTGTATGTATTAGTATATGTATCATTTCCGCAAGTGTAATGCGCATGACATATCATTTTATCCTTGTTTTTCATCGAATATTAAAGGATAAAATGATACATCAAATAATAATACACAAATAATAACAAAAAATAATTAATTAGTAATGATCATATATATGACGTCAATGTAACATTTAGTTGACGTCATATCGGTGACGTCAACTTTTGGTATTACAAATGACGTCAAAATAACGTTCCATTTATGTCACTTGACGGCATTGTCATCAAAATCACTTCATAATCACGT
>NW_017279951.1:9937-14248 GCF_001594065.2 Cyphomyrmex costatus
CTGATAAAAATATAGAAGGCATTACAAGCCAAGAGGAAATGATTCCCGGAGTCATCATAGGAAACTGCCTAGTGAAACCTCGAAATTACACATGTCCTGTCACAATACTGAATACAACAGACGAAGAAATAAATATGTCATTACCACAGGTGACCATAACCAAGATAACTCTTCCAAAAGACGAAGAAACAATTAAAGTGCAAGAGATAGAAAACATGATTCCTCGAAAGGAACGTACATATAATATCACTCCTACGAGTACAACATTTAAATACCGAGGAGAAGAAAACCTTAATAAACATTTGTGAAGAATATAATGATGTATTCCACTTAGAAGGTGACCAACTAACATACACCTCAAAAGTAGAGCACGAAATTAACACGCAGGTCAATTCTCCTAGTGTGAATGTAAAACCATATCGGTTACCCGAAAAACATAAAGCAGAGGTAAACCGTCAAATTCAAGATATGCTGAGACAAGAAATAGTCCAACCAAGCGTCAGCCAATGGAACGCACCGCTACTGGTAGTACCAAAGAAGACGGATGCGTCAGGAAAGCCTAAGCTACGAGTCGTGATAGACTTCCGAAAATTAAACGATCTCACTATTGGAGACTCATTTCCACTACCAAATATTACGGACATACTGGATCAACTAGGAAACGCCAAATATTTTACAACACTTAATCTAGCTTCCGGTTATCATCAAATACCAATGGCTAAAAAAGATAAGAGCAAAACAGCTTTCTCAACGCCATATGGACATTACGAGTTTAATCGCATGCCTTTTGGATTGAAGAATGCACCGGCAACATTCCAAAGGTTAATGAACTCAGTATTAACGGGCCTACAAGGAATCAAATGTCTCGTATATTTAGATGACATAGTTATTTATGCCCCCAGCCTAAAAGAGCATAATAACAGACTTATTACTGTATTAAAACGGTTACGAGACAGTAACTTGAAACTGCAGCCTGATAAATGCAAATTTCTAAGAAAAGAAGTGACCTATCTAGGCCACATTATTACGGAACACGGAACTCACCTGATCCATCTAAACTAAATGCAGTAAAAAATTTTCCTGTACCAAAAAGGATCAAGGATATACAATCCTTCATAGGACTTGCAGGATATTATAGAAAATTTATAGCTGATTTCTCAAAAATCGCGAAGCCTCTAACTGCCTTAACAAGAAAAGGAAAGGAGTTCAAATGGACCACAATGCAGCAAGATGCATTTGAAGTCTTAAAAAACAAATTAATTACAGCACCTGTATTAAAGTATCCTGACTTCGATCAAGAATTTTTACTGACAACGGACGCATCAGATTATGCCATTGGAGCCGTGCTATCACAAGGCGCGATAGGCCAAGACCGTCCGATAGCTTACGCAAGCCACGTATTAACGCAAGCCGAGCAAAATTATAATACGACAGAAAAAGAATTATTAGCAATCGTATGGGCCGTCAAGCACTTCCGACCTTATCTATACGGTACCAAATTTAAAATAATAACGGATCATAAACCATTGATATGGTTATTCAACGTAACAGATCCCGGATCAAGATTAATCCGTTGGCGACTAAAACTAGAAGAATACGACTATGAGATCGTACATAAGCCAGGAAAAGCTAATGCCAATGCAGACGCATTGAGCAGAAATATAGCAACTATTACTACTGAAGAAACAGCAACTAATGAAAAAAGCTACAGCGAAGAAGACAAAAAACAAATTCTCTTCGAATATCATGACGCGCCTACAGGAGGACATCAAGGGGTAGAACGTACCCTAAAAAGAATCAAGATAAATCATACCTGGCCCAACATCAGTAAAGATGTAGAAAATTATATAGCCAAATGTGAGTATTGTCAAAAGAATAAACTATCAAGAAAAATCAAGGCACCACTAGTTATCACGGACACACCGGATAAACCATTTGAAAAATGCGCACTCGACATTGTAGGACCACTAACAGTCACTACAAATGGAAATAAATATATATTGACATTTCAAGATGCTTTAACGAAATATAGCAAAGCTATGCCTATTCCAAATCAAGAAGCTGCAACAATAGCAAAAGAATTCACTACCAAAATAATACTGGAATATGGAATACCACAAGGAGTACTAACCGATCAAGGTACCAACTTCTTAAGTGAAATATTTAAAAATACTTGTAAACTACTAAAGATTAATAAAATTCAAACTACTGCCTATCATCCAGAAAGCAATGGAGCTTTAGAACGTTCACATAGAACACTGGCTGAATATTTACGACACTACATAAATGCGGATCAAACGGACTGGGATGAATGGATACCCTACGCCATGTTCACCTACAATACAACTCCTCACACCGCAACTAGTTACACTCCATTCGAATTAATATATGGACATAAAGCTACCTTACCATCAGCATTATCAACACCACCAAAAATTACGTACTCTTATGACGACTACGCTCAAGAGCTACGAGAAAGACTACGAGCTACATACCAGGTCGCCAAAGATAAACTACAAGGAGCCAAAGAAAAGGCAAAACAGTACTACGACAAAAATACGAAAGAAACAAAATTCAAGGTAGGAGACAAAGTACTATTGTACGATGAAACTTTGAGACGAGGACGCTCAAAGAAACTAGAGTCCCTATGGACTGGACCATACATAGTAATGGAAAAATTATCTGACGTAAACTACGCGATAAAAAAGGGTCGACGAACAATTCCGACGCACGCAAATAGATTGAAAGCATTCATAAGCGACTAGTCGAAAGCCGACACACAAACAATTAAAAGCAGTCAAAAAATAAAGACATGCAGAAAATAAAACAAATAATTACTCACCAAAAGAAGTAGAAGATCCACACGCAAAATGGGCCACACCAGAAAAAGTATCCAAAAGTGTCTACACTATAACTACAAACGTCTACACTACACTACGGTCTACACTACACTACGGTCTACCTTAAGAAAAATAATAAAATATATTAATCCCCTAACAGGGATCCATCCTCTGCACTAGAGGAATTGCACATATACGGAATGGGATTGTCACTGAGTTCTCCCTCCGTATCTTCAGAATCAGAGAAACCTCCATCTCTTCATCCAATTCTTCCTCCTCCTCTAACTCTTCTTCCACCTCTAAATCACTGTCATTATCGGAATCACTATTTAAGTCCGAATCTTCGCCGCTAGAAACTGCCATAAGGGCCAATTCGGAGGAGTCAATCTCCTCGAACTCTGCTCCGCTATACTTCTCCTCCCCTAGGGGAAAGTAAGGAGCTACGTCTCCCGCAGGAGGAACTTCCTCCTCCGAATCTGACACATCAGAATAACCAGGAGCAACCGTATAAAACATGATCGTACGGATGATCACGAGTGACTAAAAAGACAGCCTCTCTTTCAAATAGAAAAGACGCTAACGCTAACACAGACCGCTGACGACATTAAATACGAAACGAAAAGTATAAGATAAAAGACGCAACACTAAACCAAAAGACTGCAAGTAGACACCGGATAGAATTACTTTCCGAATAAAAATGCAATAAGAATTAATAAAAACCCAATGATTCGTTACAGAATCTGGTGGACTAGTCTAGCAATAGGGGAAGAAATAAACGCACCCTATCAAATAGAGAGATTTGCACATAGTCCAGGTGTTTATTTCGAGAAGACAGGAAGATTATATCAAATTGAAAGTCATTGGAGACTGGTCATACACACAGACATGAACGCGATAGATAAGCGACTAATACAGCTACAAGGGAGTATAGAAGAAACAAAAAAGGTGTGTGAGTACACATTATTAAACGATAATACATGTAAAAACATGTACACAATTGCTGAAAGAGGCCACGATAGAGCCAAAAACCTGATCACCGCAATTCAAGCAATTTATACAGCGCCAATAAATAAAAGACGCGGATTAATAGACGGGCTAGGATCTATAGCAAAATCATTATTTGGAACAATGGACGCCAATGATGAAAAAATCATAAAGGAACAATTAACACTTCTACATAATGAAGCAGCAGCAATCCGACATGCTGTAAGTAATCAATTGAAGATCATCAACTCTACAATAAACCACATAAGCAGCCTAGAGGAAAATATACAGCAAAACGAAAGAAGTTTAAGGAATTCAATTCAAATAATAAGCAACCAGGGACATATAACAAGTCGACATCAGGCAATAGACGAATATTTTACATTGATAATTTATTTAACAAATGATCTAATAAGGGACACCAAGGATATACTCGAATATTTAACATATGCAAAGGAAGGATTTTTACATCCAGGACTAATGTCCG
>NW_017279952.1:0-570 GCF_001594065.2 Cyphomyrmex costatus
CACGTCAAAGTTCGTCCAGATCGGCACGCGTTTAGCGGCCCGACCAGTTATCAGCGCGTGGGCCGCATCGCCAGTCACCGTTTTTCCACCCAACCTGCTGGATCAAGCGGGCCGACTCATTCCGGTCCCGCGCCAGACCACGTGCCACAACATCGACCTGACCAGGACTCGCTGCGAATGGGTCACTGGATCTGGCGTCGAGGCCGAAGTGCCCGCCGCTGAGAACGCGCCCACCGGCGGTGTCGTGTTGTACTTCCACGGCGGAGCATTCTTTAGCTGCGGGCTGAACACACACCGCCGCTTGGTATCTCGCATCTCTACGGCGGCTCGCCAACCGTGCTGAACGTGGGCTACCGACAGATGCCCAGCCAGCCCATCGCCGAAATCCATCTCCGACGGCGTCGAGGCATTCAATTGGCTGACCGAACACGGTTACTCCGCAGCCGATATCACCATCGCTGGCGATTCAGCGGGCGGCTTTCTGGCCTTCGCAGTTGCCCGTGCCGTCATGGACGCCGACTCTGAGCAACCGGCCGCGATCGTCGGGCTATCGCCGTTGCTAGAACTTGA
>NW_017279954.1:0-640 GCF_001594065.2 Cyphomyrmex costatus
CACTCTCT
This sequence comes from Cyphomyrmex costatus, assembly GCF_001594065.2. Lineage (NCBI taxonomy): Eukaryota > Metazoa > Arthropoda > Insecta > Hymenoptera > Formicidae > Cyphomyrmex > Cyphomyrmex costatus. The sequence continues at coordinate 9 of NW_017279954.1, forward strand.
TTTGTGAATTTGCAGTCTTCTTGGAAGATGATGATTTTATTTTGCTCTTCGGAAGTGGTTTCCTGAAGAAGCTTCCATTATCCTCGCTCTCTGAATAATCCGTGAAACTACGCATAGCCTCGTCCGCCAAGGACCCGGATAAGTTCCGATTCTTAGCCTTTTCTTCATCACTTGAAACCGCCTTCTGTTGCATGGATCCTCCAGGCACCGGTGTGCCATCCCCTGGATGTTGGGTTTTAGGGGCTTCCTTCTTTTCGTCCTTCTCCGAAGCTCCAGCCCTAATTCGAACCAGACGAAGCACCGGCTCGACTTTGTTCTCGAACCCTATCCCCGGGTTCTGGGACGTCGCAGGCGCATTTTGACTTGTGTCTTTCGCCGGCGCCCCTGCTGAGCAGGCGCCGGGTCGCCCATCGAACGATTCATGAGAATCAAACGACGAAGGGGGAACATATATCCCCCTCAACGCCGGTGTCTCCCATCCGAAAGGGGACACTTTTTTCCACTTTTTTTCATCATTATCCACATAGAAAAATTGGTGGACTATAGTATGGGGATGACCCCGCATAGCAGGGGTCATCCCCATCCTTCATCCTTTTCGATCATATTCGTCTAACAAACCTGATTCCGTGTTC
>NW_017279955.1:0-423 GCF_001594065.2 Cyphomyrmex costatus
GAGCCAGCATTTTCGGAAGTGGCGGGAGCCTCTGCCGCCGGGCCGCGCGTGGGTCGTGTCTCGGGTTCGGTGGTGGCCTCCGCTTCCTCGAGAGTGCCTCGCCGATCTGCGTCCCGACGGTCCCGCGGCCCATGCGGGGGAGTGCAGCCCCAGGTCGTCAGTCTTAGCACTGTCCGCGTCGTTTTAGAAAGGTGTGATAGGTTTATTAGACCGGGTAAAGAACAGGATGCGTCGCGAGCGGTAGTCGGGAAACAAGTAGTAAAGCGCGCGGTTGAGAAACGAGTTAGATTCGCGAGCCCCGTCCAGTCCCACCTGGAGACTAGCGTTGACCGACCCAACATAGATATGAACAGACCGGCCGTTCGTGATAGAAATCAAGGCGCGCGTTCCACGGGATCTAAAATGCGGATACTGCAGTTGAAC
>NW_017279957.1:0-1118 GCF_001594065.2 Cyphomyrmex costatus
CGTCGCGATTTCTTATTGCTGGCGTATACCCGCGTTCCGCCGTGTTGCAGGTTAGCACTCGCGGCCGTACTCGTTGTACATATTTCCGCGCGTTTTAGACTTAAGTATTTCGGTTGCATTGTTCGCGTCCGCTTATTTGTTTCGTTTCTGTCTCGCCGTTATTCGCGTTGTGAATATCTCTATGTAATCTTTTCCGTTGCGTTTTATATGATCATTATAATATATTATTCGTATGCTTTCTTTATATTCTTTCATTTCTTTTTGTTATAATAAACTGTGATCATTATAAAATATTGTGATATATTCTTCTGTCCACCGAGCATTTCCGTACACTTCCGATCCGACGCGCGAATACTCCTCCTGCCGAACTTCTTTTTTATGCGATCCGCGAAACCATACAGTACTTAAAACCGACGAGCTGGTCCGAGCATAAAAAATAAGGTAGTTACATGAGTATTTCATACTTAGCTCACTTCAGACTCAGTTTCACTTGTGTGTAAATGGAAAGCAACTATTATTTTAATAACAATATTAAAAAGTCAACGAGCCGACACAAGTTATCAGTGTGCAATTACAATTTATTCATATAGAACATTAAACATAGATGTTTTAACCTATGTTTTAGGTCCTTTTCAGTACATTAAAATAAATTAAATACCATTAAGAAACGCAACTTATTAATAGTGTGGAAAAAAAGAATATAGCAGTGATGATAATGTCCAAATGATATCATATGTTCTTCATCAAAATGATAAATATTATAATGAATAACAAGATTTGATTGTTTGAATGTAATTAGCGTACAGATTCCATTGAACTTCTCAGTTTAATGAAATAACAGTGTAACGTATTAGACACGACATTTATAGTAAACAAACGAAACGTAAAATGGTTTTTGTCGGTTTTATACTTTTTCGATTCGTTTAAAATGACAACTATTGACTGATCAAAAACCGTTAAGTAGTTCCTGTAGTGTATGGTGAATACATTTAATATTCGAATAAATGAACAAAAATAAATGAAAATACTTATTCGAATACATTTTCTTTTATTCGTCAAGAAAAGAATAAATATTTTTTCATTCCATTTGAATGAACATTTTTTGAATATGATTAGAA
>NW_017279958.1:0-674 GCF_001594065.2 Cyphomyrmex costatus
TACCTGCGACAATCACCGAGGTGAGCAGTGCGCTTCGGATGCGTCCCGGCGCAAGAACCCCGCCGAATGCGGACCAATCCGGCGACATCGGCACTAACGTTGTGCGCACCGCGTCGGGGTTAGCGGTGGCCACGCTGAACGTCCACAACATTGGAATGATCGTGAAGATCGCAAAAACCTGAAGTCCGAGAATGGCCCACACGGAAATATCGCGGGACGAGTCTGAGACAAGCACACCAATGACGCCGGTCGCCATCAAGATCGCCCCGGTGACCAGCCATATCCACGTATCGGGTCGCGGCACTACAGCCCCGCATTGGCGACCGCGAACCCCAGCAGAAACCCAGTCGCCGAAGCGGCCAACCGGGAGCGGGCCGATGCTTTGGTTACCGCACTCACAGCAGTCTCCTTACCCGCAGCAGCGGAACCACGATCGCGGCGATGGCCACAGCAGTCGCAATCACTAACACCGACATGGCCGCGCCCAGCCCCAGTTCCAACGTTTCAAACTGAGTGACCCAAGCCAGATTCAGCGCAGTCGTGAACTCAGCAGACGAGCCGAAGGCCAGCAAAGGTCCATCGATCACTCGGAAAGTGTCGAACGCCCGGAAGGCAGTGATTGCGGCCAATGCCGGGCCAATGGCCGGCAAGACCACCAGACGCCAGTGTTGCAG
>NW_017279959.1:0-418 GCF_001594065.2 Cyphomyrmex costatus
CACGTATGATGGAGCAAAATCCATGTCAGTAAATGCATTTTGATTTAATGGGTAAATGCCTGGCTTCTGCAAAAAAAATATTAATTATAAGATATTAAAATATTTTATACCAAAAATTATAAATTCGCATAAGTTAGAAATTAATTTATAAAATTATAGAGTAAAATAAATAGTCATAATAGCCACACATACAAAATATAGGTAGAAACTGTAACAATATTATTTAAAATACAAGACTTTTCAACTTACTCTGAAACCTGCCATAATATTTGAAGGTGTTAGAGCCAAGGGCAAAACATCTTTGACGATACCAGGTATATCATATATGCTAAGAGTTTTACCTGGATGACTTAATATCCATGAATCTTGAGCAGTACTTAAAAATTTTTTTAATGGACCGTAAACGCTGACGTCTAAT
>NW_017279960.1:0-471 GCF_001594065.2 Cyphomyrmex costatus
GACTTTTTCATAACAATCAATCAGAAATTGATCATGAATTTTACATAAACTATTGTCGCATAAAAATGATTTTTTTCCTTGTGCTTCTATCAAAGGTAATACATTCGTAATTTGACCTTCCATGTTCATAATTCATTACCAATATTTGTGATGAAGAAATATTGCGATATGTACCATCGATAAAATAATTTTCAGATGAAGCTGTATGTTTTGATTTACCACAAAGTGCACATAATTTTTCATCAATAGTTTTGCATTTAGTAGCAAGACTCAAGCACACTTCTGATTTCTTTTTAAGCAAAGCTAATATTTTATACATATCGCGAACATAACTATCTCGAATTTGTGTACAGCGACGTACAATTTTTTCGGCTTCCAATCGTTTTTCAACATGATTTTTAATATCCAATTTGCAGGGAATGGAAAGTTACTTTTTAAAAATAACTAGTTACAGTTACTCGTTACCGAGTA
>NW_017279962.1:0-939 GCF_001594065.2 Cyphomyrmex costatus
CAGTAAGCTGGAAGGCGCTCAGATTGACGAGTACCTGGGTCATGAGCTCCGCGAGCTGCTCGTACCCCGGGGCGACAGTGCTGCTCGCGCTGTTCTGCGTCTGAGCAACATCGCCACTATCTGACCACGCCACCTGCGCATGATCGCCTGTCACGGTCACCACCGGCCCGTGATAGTTGTTCACGGTCCCAGCAGGAGGGAACGGAGAGTACGTCGGCGACTCAGCCTCGATGGGAATCCGGATGGGGTTCTTATTGAACTCGTGCGCGGCGTTCCTGTTGCAACTTGCGGATGCCGCTCTTATTGATAGCCATGAACTGCGATCCTTCCATCTAGAGCCCGTCACGCATGCATCGAGCGTGCACACCGACATAGTCGCAGTTGGGGCCGACACCTACACGGACCTTCGTGTGGGAGGCTGCAAGCGCAATCGACACGTGACAACCTGTCGCATGGCGACCGTTACTGAGACAGTCCATACGCTTGGAAGGGAGTCTGCGAACAACCGCTATGCAGGGGGTTTTTCGTGGCTTCACGCTTCCAGGATGCAGTGCTACAACGAGATCGCCACGGCCTCCACACGAAGGAGAACAATTTTTCGGCGGTCCAGTGATACTGCGCTAACGCCGCGACCCAGGGCTCTACATCATCTCTGACGGCCCATTGATGACTGAGCAACTCCGTCTCACCAACTTGATTGAGCATCTTGCGCCACTCCTCAGCCGAAAGACCAAATTCCTCGCCAGTTGAAGCTGACAGGAGCGAGCGCTGTGTCAAGCAGTCGTCTTATCGCGCGGTATTGGTGCGCGTCGGCTATTTGGTGTTCGGTTAGCTCTGCTACTTCTGCTTGTTTTAGAGCTTTGCGGTATGCAGGGAGGTCGTCTGCTATGACCGCGTCTCCCAGTGCTTGTAGAGCGGCGAAGACATCGCTCAGTATCG
>NW_017279964.1:0-974 GCF_001594065.2 Cyphomyrmex costatus
CACTCAGAGATATTTGTACACAGGTATATGAGTGCACATTAAGGTAAGCGTACAATCAAAACGCTCAACAATAAGCATAGAAGGTCTGTATCATACATAGGTTAATATCGATAAATTTGCGATACGTAACAGTTTCTTGTGTGGCAACAGCCATATTTTTCATTTGTCCAGAGTGGTGAATAGCACTACACATATCGGTTTTTTCACAAGAATAGCATTCCATACGTAACATGCCGACGTTAACCTTGACTGAAGCAAAATACAAACGGTCTCAAATAAAGGCTGCCGCGACGCGATTAAAAAATTATGTAGATGAATTTAGCACAGAACGGGGATCGCGATACGATATTGTCGAACGAAAACAGAAACTATCTGGTCTTTGGAATCAATTTGATGAGATTCAAACAATATATAGAACATCTCGAAAAAAATATAGAAAAAAATATAGAACATCTCGAAAATGCCGACTCTTCGGTTAGTGATCAGAAAGCGCTATTTGAGCAGCAGCAAATTCAACGCACGAGTTTTGAATCAGCATATTTTGTGCTCAAATACTCGAACAATTTAGCAACTCAGATATACAAACATCGGTTCAAAGTATACCGTCAAGTGATCGTAGAAACACGCGAATTCGTCTTCCGAAAATTGATTTACCAGTGTTCTCTGGTGCATATGACGACTAGTATTCATATCAAGATACGTTTGAAAAATTAATACATGTTAATCCTAGTCTTACAGATATCGAAAGGTTTCATTATTTAAGATCGTCGTTAAAGGATCCCAGCTAGCAAGGTCACGTGATAATGACGTGAATTTTTGGTACAAATAACGTCAATTATGACATAAAAGTAACGTTATTCTGACGTATATATCACGTGATTATATCACATCTTATTGACGTTATTTTATTGCGTCAGGGAGACGTAAATATGACTAAAAAGTACTATTAGTGTCACTACTAGTGCAATAATGCA
>NW_017279965.1:0-1037 GCF_001594065.2 Cyphomyrmex costatus
ATTATACAGTAAGTTCGAGCGAAAGGAGTTCGATCAATGAATGCCACGAAAGGAAATCGATCACGTTTCGTTTAAATCAACGGGTAAGAAACATAGCTTCACTATGGAACGTTTATACGGTGATTTTGACGTTTTCACAGTGACGACGCGCGTTAGTCCGTCGTTTCCGGTGTGGCATTCAATGGGTGCGTTCAGCAGAACACAACAGTTGTGCAACCGTTTTATGATTGTCTGCTGAACGGTCCTAAACGCATCCAACGTCTCAACATGTTTACTCAGCGGTCGCCATGATTTCCAGCGAACTAAAAGTACGCTGAGTCGCGAGCAAAACATGTTGACCAAAATGGCTGCTTCCAGTGTGGAAAGCAGTACATGTTTATTTGAATCACAGTATGTATATAAAAATGCTACATATAATATTATTGATACTTGGAATATTCACGACAAGTTACAAAAAGGTACGTATAAATATTAATATAAGAAAATTACATCATATTTAATTATTTGACTTAGCATTACGGTTACTACCTTACCTAACCTCTTCTTTGGGTTTCAATACAAGATTTTCCTCTTTTTTGAAAGAATCTTTGACCGTATCACTTTTATAAGATAAGCTCATAAAAATTAAAAGTAAATATAGCTGATTTTTTCCTTTTGTTACAACAATTCAAAAGTCAAAAATTTGCCCAAAGAAGCAAAATCTCCAGCCGAAAACCACAGAACCGTGATTAGTTTATGTAATGCATAAGTGCAGTTATTTCTGTGTAATTATATTGTATATATATTTGTAAATTTACTTTTGTATATTTTCAGTTTATTAATAAAAAAAATATATTTTAAATATTGTAATGTTATTGTTATTGTATTTAATTATGCTGATATAAACTTTATTTTTCTAGATGAAAACTTTAAAAATACCTATTTTGAACAAAATTTGTCGTCTTTGGAAATCACACGCATTAATGATCTATCACATGATATGCTATCAGAAGAAGGTATATATACAAATTTATTATCTGTTTACATTCACTTATTAT
>NW_017279966.1:0-630 GCF_001594065.2 Cyphomyrmex costatus
TGGATCTCCTTCCCTTCTGTCGGTCCCTTTCCCCCGTGTATCTACGGGAAACCGTTTTCGCCCTCGAGCGTACTACAGGTCAGACAAAGGGATTAAAAAGAGGGATTAAAAAGAGAAAGGTATATCTTAGCCTCTGCTCGTTGCCATCGCCACCGTCATCGCCATCACCATCGCTGCCACCATTACCACTACCCCTACCATCTCTACCGCTTCCATCACTGCCGCTGCCATCATTACCACCATCATTGCAATCGTTGTTGCAGGGATAAAAGTGACCTGGAAATTTCCTCTTCGATGGACGAATGAGCGAACGCAGACAGGATCGGGAAGAGTGGGAAGATGCGTCGATACCGCAAAGATTTAAATATACAAAACCGGCGTTATATTCGACGAAAGCTGCCGGCGCTCTCTCTCTCTCTCTCCCCTCCCCTCCCACCCTCCCTCCCTCTCACTCTTTCTTTCCCTTTCTATCTCTCTCTCTCTCTCTCGCACGCGCGCACGCACGCCCGCCCGCGCGACGTGAAAAGGAATCGTTCGTGGGGTCCGGGAACATGTACTCGCCGCTACCTCCCCTTCATCCTGTTCTCCTCTCTTTATCCCCTAGCCAGTATCCTTTCCCGTCCGGCATTC
>NW_017279970.1:0-17517 GCF_001594065.2 Cyphomyrmex costatus
CTATTGTCAAAAACAAGCGAGTTATTCAGGTGACCTGTTTTAAATGCCCCTCCCTGTATAATATGAATAAATACATTTTTTTAAATTATATATTTTTTTATTTAAATCGCTTATCCTGTTTTACCTCTTGACTATTTTTATTTCATATTGACGACAATAAATTTCTCACTTTTTAGACACAATTTACATAAAAACAGGCGAATAAATTCTTCGGAACAATTATACCACACTATGTCGCTTACATCGTAAGATTATTCATCTCTATGATTTTGTAACATCTTCAAGAATACCTAAAGAAGAATCTGTGAGTTCCGAAACATTAAATACTCTAATATATTTTTAATATTTTGTACTTTATATATTTTTTATTCTTATTTTATGTAATACTAACATTGAAAACTATAAATTTAATTTATATAAAAAAAAAATTACCGCTTAATTTACACCGATGTTTCTTTATATTTTGTATTACAAAAAACGAACGAAATCTAATTATTTTTATTTTTTGCATAATCGCATTAATTTTTCTTTGTTAACGATCGCTTTTTACAATTTGATTATTACTGCATTACTACTATGAATTTTTCAATGATCAATCTTACTATTTTAATTTGTTGACTTGCAACATTTTGATAATGGGAAGGAAACGATAATACCACTATGAAACAATATTGTAGATTTCTAATTATTTTATAATAATGTATTTACTATAACATTAAGACTCGATTGGTGTCGAAACGTTTGTAATTATTTTTATCTTCATGTTTTAAATTAAACGTTCTTTATTACATAACTAGCCCTTCAACGGTAGATATCCTGTGCCCTCAACGCGGTACGAATACGTATGGAGCGCGTATAAAGAGACGTTTTCGTTCATATCTGAAAAATTATTTTTCGGAACGTGATTTAAATACACACCGTTGTTTTCAGCGTAAAATTCTCTTTAATTTTTGTCATATAAAAAATTAAAAAATTTTTGAAAATAAGTGGAGGAGGGGGTATACAATAAATAAATACTTAAAAAAATTTGTTCCATCATACTTATAAAGTATTCTTGCAACCATTCAATTTTTATTGTAAAAATTTTTTTCTATCTCTTATAGTTTCGAAGATATTCGCTTCGAAAGAAAAAAACCGATTTTTTTTCAAGAGAGGATTTCACTTCCTTAACATGCGACTCAGCATAAAAAAATACGTGTCTCTTATTATTGTCCGTAGAATAACATACTAAAAGCTCATTTAAATCGGAGAGATACACTTGGTTGTGTTCCCTTGTTAGTTAAAGATTCGTTTCTCTTAATTGCATTTACGGATGGAAAAATCCTTCTGCATAATTAAAGTATCGACAACAATAAATTGCGCTAGCTACATTTCAATACGAAAAACGGAAGAAAATTAAAAACTTACAGTTTCGTCGTTATCGGCTTCTGTGATTTTCGATAACGAAACTGGAAATTTTTTTCCGTTTTTCGTATTGAAATGTAGCTAGCGCAATTCATTGTTGTCGATACTTTAATTATGCAGAAGGATTTTTCCATCCGTAAATGCAATTAAGAGAAACGAGTCTTTAACTAAGTAAGTAATGATAAAACAGGCGGGTCCAGCATCATCTTAAGGGAATTCTAAATCTTCTTTATCATTTTTTATTAATCCAATATGGCAGCAGAGTTGCCAAAATATCGTAATAACATTTGTTAAATATAAAAATTTGCAATCTATATTCTTATAAAATTATAATCCACAGATTAGTAGTTTAAATAAACAAATATAACATGGAGTTCTTAAAATTAAATTCGGACATCTAATTAAAACGCTATTGTTCTATAAAAATTTATATATTTGTGTGCACGAGATATTCATGTAGTAATATACAGGGTGTTCCAGACCACCCGTACACGTCTTTTATCTCGGAAGTACAAGATTTTAGAAAAAAACGTTTCAGACAAGAGTTACGGGATTCTAAATGATCTATTCAGTAATCTGATCATTTAGAACCCTACAACTTTTGTCTGAAACGTTTTTTTTTAAATCTTCTGCGTCATTCCGAGATAAATGGGATATATGGGTGGTCCGGGACACCCTGTATAAAGATATATCCATGTGTTGCATTTTATTAGTAAAACAATGATCTCGTCAGAGGTCAGGCTTTACTTTAAGCTTTCTTTTAAAAAATGTTAGGTAACTGTCGCTGTCGGTGAAATGTACATAGAATTTCTTTGAAAAAAATATTGAATTTGTAGAGACCCTCTAACAGACACTGGCCATCGGGTGAGTCCGCCATTTCCTAGCGAAATCCTACAAATGAGAGAGAAATATAGGCCATTTCACTCTTTCACTCACACGAATATGTGCATTCGTATGTGTTCGTTTATTCAAGTTGATTTGAGTTGATTCAAGATTGTGTTTGTGATTTTTCTCAGTACAAAATAATAACAATAAAAATGGGTGATTGCACTCCACAATTCTGGAAAAATTATTAATAATATCTATCTTTAGTCAGGTTACGGCTAAACATGTTTTAAATTACCATCAATTGTTTCCTAAAATTATTAGAAAGTTTGTCGTATTCAAATTAAGAACATTAAGTAAGAAAAATACTAATATTAATAGAAGATATGATAGTAAATCATTGGCAGTACGCACCTTTTTTAAATAAATTTTACAAATGTTAAGTGTTTTTACTTTTGTCACTGATTTCCTAACCTTACTTTAATTTTATTTGAATAAGATTTAATAGAATTAAGAAAGAATATTAAATATAGAAATTATTTAACGTATAAACAAAACGAACGAAGACAATGTAAGAGTCAATGTTTAAAATTTAATAACAAAGTCAAAAATTAAATCATAAATGTCAAAAAACAGCTATTATAACAAAGTTATTTAAAGATAAAGATGTATATAACTGACGATAAAACTTGACATATTTTTGTTTATTTGACGTATATTATTTATATTGATGTAAAAAGCACGGTTTTAATATTTCTATAATATTTATCATTACATACTATTTACATTCCAAGTAAATGCAGTAATTGAAATTTGAATACGAGCGGGAATCGCTAGGAAATGGCGGACCAATCAAAAGTGGCACCCTGATGGCCAATCTCTGTTAGGCTGGAGTCACATTGAGCGGTAATTACAGCGGAACGGAATAGTGAAACCAATCAGAACTCAACAATCATTCCGCTGCTTTACTTTCTGCGATTGTGATTGGTCTCGCTGTTCCGTTCCGCTGTAATTACCGCTCAATGTGACTCCAGCCTTAGAGGGTCTCTATTACACTGTGGGCACGTTCGCTAGTATTGTCCCGGGTACGAAGTACGAAACACTTGTACAATATAATATGAGTCTTTATTGAAAGTTACAAAGGCGACGCTTGTAGTTGAAAGGAAGGCGGTAAAAATGCGTCGAGAATAACGTGTAGAGAGATGAACATAAACTGTGTAATGTCTAGATGTGTTACAGAACTAAAAAGTGTAAGAAGTGTGTAGAGTGTACAAGGTGTAACTTAAAAGTACTAGAAATCCCTACAGTACTCCCCCTTTAGAAAAAACTAAATGGTAACATAATATATTAAAATAAGATAATTAAGATAATTTCTGCTGAGTAATAGGTATAATTGTCTTTTTAACTAAATTGCGCTTTCTTCTTTGGCCCAGGATACTGTCTAATGGCTGTGGTAGTTTGTATTGTTCCATTGTCAGCATCGGTATAGATGACACCTTCTGCTGCTGGAATATCCTCTGTCGCTTGATAGGCAGGTTTGAGCCGCTCAACAGACACATTAGTTAACTGGCCATTGACCTCGATGGTAAATAGTCGATCGTTGATTCTTTCTACGACGCGATGTGGGCCGGAGTAAGGATTGTCTAAGGTCTCCTTGCGCGTGTTTTCCTGTCTAACAAAAACATGAGTGCAGGTATATAAATCTTTAAAGTAAGAAGTTTTCTTACGGCTATGGTATGCTGCTGGGGTAGGTTTGAATGCTCGCATATGTACACGAAAGTCTTCTAGGAAGATATTAGGATTGTTTGGCAAATCTTCCTGTGCGAAAAATTCTCCGGGTACCCTCAGTGTTGTTCCATACAAATATTCGGCCGGTGAAGCTTTGATGTCCTCTTTAAAACATGTTCTGAGGCCTAGGAGCACGGTTGGAAGTATCTCGGTCCATTTCTGATTTGAGTGGCATTTGATCGCTGTTTTGAGAGTGCGATGCCAGCGTTCTATGAGACCGTTGGAGGCTGGATGGTGTGCTGTAGTACGGATTCTTTTACCTCCTACTAGGCTGACTAATGCTGTAAAGAGTTTACTCTCGAATTCTGATCCTTGGTCTGTAGTAATTATTTTGGGTGAACCGAAACGAGAAATCCAATGTGTGAAAAAGGCTTTAGCTACTGTCTCTGCTTGATGGTTCTTGATAGGTATAGCTTCTGGCCATCTGGAAAATCTGTCTATCATGGTGAGACAATAAGTATATCCGTCACAGGAAATCATAGGTCCAATAATGTCAATATGCACGTGGTCAAAACGTGAATCAGTATGTTGAAAAGATTCAGGTTTTAAGTGAACGTGGCGACTAATTTTAGCTTGTTGGCATTGCAGGCAAGTTTTGGCCCAATCTCTGATATCTTTTCTCATGGACGGCCATATATAGCGTTGACCGACTAATTTTGCAGTGATCTTTCCGTTCGGATGATTCATGTTATGAAAGGTATCGAATACTTTGCGTCGAAATGATTTAGGAACGAAAGGCCGTATATCATGGGCTGAAACGTCGCAGTAAAGAGCTTGATGATCATGACCAAAAGTAAGTTTTTGAAATTTTAGTGATGTTTGGTTGTCTTGAAGGATTGCAGTAAGTTCTTCGTCTTCAAGTTGCGCTTTTGATAGGTCTTCAAAATTAATGACTGACGGAAGTCTGAGTGCGTCTATTCTGGAAAGAGAATCAGCTATCGAATTTTCTTTTCCTTGAATATATGTGATTTTTGTAGTGAATTGGCTGATCAGGTTAAGCTGGCGGAGTTGTCTTGGAGAAGCTTTGTCTGATTTCTGCGAAAATGCATATGTCAGTGGCTTATGGTCCGTCCTGACTTCTATGTCCGCGTATCCCTCAATCCACGGTCTAAAAAATTTGATTGCATGATAAATTGCTGTTAACTCCCTGTCATAGGTGCTGTAATTGACTTGCGCTGATGAAAACTTTTTTGAGTAAAATCCTAAGGGTTCCCAATCAGTATGATTAATGGATTGTTCTAGTACGGCTCCCATTGCGACACTAGATGCATCTGTAGTTAGCCGCATCACAGCGTTTGGAGCTAGGTGAGCTAGTGACGTTGCTTTTGCCAGATCTTGCTTCACTTTTTCGAAAGCTTCGGTGGCTTCAACTGTCCAGTTGATTGATCTTTTGTCTTTTTTCTTCGAATCTTTGAGGTAGTTATTTAATGGTGTAAGGATTTACCAGCAGTTGGGGCGTTTAAGGACAATAACTTAAATGTCAGAATGTAGGTATATTTCAAAAGAATCGGAACTGGTATACTAAAAGTGCAACACAAACGATAATCTCGCAAAAACGTAAACGAAAAAACAGCGCTCTCGTACGACGCTCGCTACTCGTAACCGATCTGACGCCATATCTTCTTTATGCGCGAACAGTGATACGCTAGCTCTGCGCATCTTGAGCGACATCGCACACGCCAATCCAAGCGCAGCATTCAAATAAAGTAATCTTACAAATCTCATTCTCCAACATGCTCCTACAATAGTTCTTACTCACTTCAATGCATTCATTGGAGTGTGACGCAAATAAATCTAGGTTAATCTAGTGCGTTTTGACAGAGCGAAAGAAGGATGAAAAGAGAAAGAGCACAGTCTAGTACTTCGCCTATTTCGCGCATGCGCACTCCATTTTAGGCAACATAAAATCGGGAGAGTTGCGCTACTGTATATACTGTATATACTGTGGTATAGCCTTGTATTTTCTAGTGACATTCTAGTCGGGAGATTATAAATAAGGTTGGAGAATATGAATTTTCGTTTTTTTTTAAATGCAGTAAATAACAAAAAGAAAAAGCAACGAAATGGACGATGAAAATATTATTGAAGTAAGTAATTATTTGGTATCAATAAATTTTTGTTATAAGTATATTTAACAAAATAATATATATTTTTTTTTATTTCTTTGTTATATTTCTTTGTTTTACATATTCATAACGTTAAAAGAAATAAAATCTAAAATACCTTTTGTCTTCTTAGTCGATCTTTTCGAAAATATTTTTAGATTATATGCATTATAATAAACAAATTTTTGTACAAATTTATAGAGTGCTATGCTAATTTTTCATAAATTGTTCTTCTAGTTGAAATACACGAAAATACACCACCACGGATTATAAAATATCAAGGTACGGTCATGTACTAAAAAATTAACCTTACTTTATTCGAAATCGCTGTTCCAATTGAGCCATGCACAACGCTACACTTTGTGCATTCCTGTGTACGTTTGTGTCAAGATGTGTTGAGTAATTGGAAAGCACCCAATGTCAATATGCACGTGGTCAAAACGTGAATCAGTATGTTGAAAAGATTCAGGTTTTAAGGACGTTCACCGGCTACAATCGTAGCCAAAAGTTTATTGCTCGCTCGCTTCTCGGTGCATAGCGCATGTCTCTCCCCACTCCGCTTCCCATGCCAATACTTTTTCTGCTGAGTGTACTCACGGACAAACAAACGGGGTTCGATGTCTTGTATGTATACACGCACACTAGCCTGTTAAGAAAAGCGGAGACCCGCTCATAGTAACGGCTCTCCTTCCATGCGGCGACTTACTTCGAAGTGCTGTCGGATACACCACTTCGAACTTCGATAACTCAAAAACGGCACCGCTACGGATCCCCGTTTTTTTTTTATGTTATTTCTAGCATCATCCTGCATCATATCCTAATTTTTTAGAACATTCATATAGAATCACAGTCACTATGAATTAAAATGTCACTTGAGCGCACGCTTGGGCTATACCTTACATGTTAAAAGCTGCAACTTCGAAAATTAATAACTCGAATTCGGTACCGCTAAATTTTCTGAATTTTAGAGGCTACATCGATAATGATATTAATAGCTTATAGTTAAAATTTGAAGCATTTTCTATAGAAATCGATTAGCCGGTGAACGTCCTTAAGTGAACGTGGCGACTAATTTTAGCTTGTTGGCATTGCAGGCAAGTTTTGGCCCATTCTCTGATATCTTTTCTCATGGACGGCCATATATAGCGTTGACCGACTAATTTTGCAGTGATCTTTCCGTTCGAATGATTCATGTTGTGAAATGTATCGAATACTTTGCGTCGAAATGATTTAGGAACGAAAGGTCGTATGTCATGGGCTGAAACGTCGCAGTAAAGAGCTTGATGATCAGGACCAAAAGTAAGTTTTTGAAATTTTAGTGATGTTTGGTTCTCTTGAAGGATTGCTGTAAGTTCTTCGTCTTCGAGTTGCGCTTTTGATAGGTCTTCGAAATTAATGACTGACGGAAGTCTGAGTGCGTCTATTCTGGAAAGAGAATCAGCTATCGAATTTTCTTTTCCTTGAATATATGTGATTTTTGTAGTGAATTGGCTGATCAGGTTAAGCTGGCGGATTTGTCTTGGAGAAGCTTTGTCTGACTTCTGCGAAAATGCATACGTCAGTGGTTTATGGTCCGTCCTGACTTCTATGTCCGCGTATCCCTCAATCCACGGTCTAAAAAATTTGATTGCATGATAAATTGCTGTTAACTCCCTGTCATAGGTGCTGTAGTTGACTTGCGCTGATGAAAACTTTTTTGAGTAAAATCCTAAGGGTTCTCAATCAGTGTGATTAATGGCTTGTTCTAGTACGGCTCCCATTGCGACACTAGATGCATCTGTAGTTAGCCGCATCACAGCGTTTATTCAAATAAAGTAATCTTACAATGGAATTTGTGTAGCTGCTGCGTTAGGTATGCATCGATGATAAAAGTTGATGGTCCCTAAAAATCTACGTAGTTCTTGAATGGTTTCTGGTTTCTTGCAGTTGAGTATAGCGTTGATTTTGCTAGGCAACGGTGTAGATCCATTTTTGGAAATCTGAAAACCAAGAAATTCTACCGATTCTGCTTGAAATTCACATTTATCGATGTTGATGGATAGTCCGTGTTTCTTTAGTAGGCCGAAGACTGTCTTGAGATGTCTGTGTTCTTGCTCTGAAGAGGAAGCGATGAGAATATCGTCGATATAGACGAAAACAAAGTCAAGTCCGACTAACACTTGATTGATGAAACGTTGGAAGGTTTGCGCTGCGTTTCTAAGTCCAAATGGCATGACTAGAAATTCAAATAAACCGAAAGATGTTGTGACGGCTGTCTTTGGAATGTCTGCGTTAGCCACTGGTATCTGGTGATATGCTCTGATTAGGTCGATTGTAAAGAAAACCGTTTTTCCGTATAATATGGATGAGAAATTTTGTACGTGCGCGATTGGATATCTATCTGGTAATGTCTGTGCGTTAAGACAACGATAATCGTCACACGGTCGCCAAGTGCCATTTTTCTTTTTGACCAAATGTAAAGGACTAGCCTATTGGCTTTTTGATGGTCGGCAATAACCTTGTTCCAGCATATATTGGAATTCCGTCTTAGCTGCTTTAATCTTGTCTGGATGTAGACGTCGTGGTTGCTCAAAAACTGGCTGTCCAAACGTCTCTATCTGATGAGTAACGAAATGTTGAGGTTTTGCGATGGCTACTGAAGGGTTAAGGATCTCTGGAAATTCTGCGAGAATGTCAGCTATCGGGGTAGTTTTATCGAAGCTGGATATTCCTGCGAAAGAAGTCTTATCAATTCTTGCTTTGACGCTTAATCCTGTTTCCGCATCTTCGAGTTTCTTTAACCGCAAATTTGGTTTGAGGTTATATCGGAATAGGACGTCGGCTCCTAATATTGCATATGGTACTTGAGCTATAAGACAGACACAGCGAATTGGTTTGCGAAGTCCAAGATTTAAGAACATTACCCGTTCTCCGAAAGTCTTGATGTGTGTGCCGTTCGCCGCATATAACGTGCCTTGTGCATTCTTAGTCGAATCGGAAGGACGTGGTGGGACGACTGAGACATCTGCTCCTGAGTCGATAAGGAAACGGAGTCCAGTTACTTTGTCCGTAACGAAAAATCGGCGGGAGGAATTCGTACCGTCTATTGTCGCCGAAATCAACGACGGCTGTACTAGTTTTCCGACGTGTTTGTTGGTCTTGTTTCTTTTGCGTCCAATTGCACGGCTCGGTACATTTCTTTGCTTTGTCTCTGAATCGTCGATGGTAAAAGCAAATTTTGGATTCGTGGGATCGGCTGCGCGAGGAATCTCTTGATCCTCTTGAACGTGAGTTTGAACGCGACCGCGACCGAGAACTCTTTTCGAAACGCGCTTTCATTTGATTAAGTTGCTCTGTGATTTCCGCGAGCTTTTCTTTTATGCTGTCATTGTCTGATTTTTGAATCGCCGTTACTTCTTGACCGCTATCGGTTGGTCGGTGTTTCATTATTTTATCCGCTACCGCTGCTAAAGCGTCTACGTTGCCGGGAACTACTTGTAGCGTCATGCGTACGTCTCTAGGCAAATACTCAAGGAATAATGTTTTAAGATCTTCTTCGTCGAATCTACCATGGCGGGCAAGTGATCGCATTTCCGCAAGTAATCGTGTAGGTTTTCTGCCCTTGACCGTTAAATCGGATAATAAAGTTCGTAATTCTTCTCCTCGTGTTAAAGAATAATGCTCGATTAAAAGTGATTTGAGCGAATCATAACGATTGTTGTGTGGGAGGCCAGCGATTACATTGCTCATGCTGTCGTAAATATCATCATCCAGGCTGGTTATTAGCGCGGTAAATTTTTCAGATTCAGAAGTATTTCGCTCAACGAATTGACTCTCTGCGATTTGGAACCATGCGCGCACGTTACTTCTGAGTTTGAACTTTCGTAATTTGACTCTGTATTCCGTATAACTTTGGTACGTTAACGTCTCGCTAGCGTTAGGAATTGCCGGTGGAAAATATGGAGGTTGGTATGGTGCATGCTGTCTTGCTGACGTTCCGATTTGTCTATCCGCGCTCATTGTATCGATAGGATGGTTTCCGGAAGCGACGTTAGAATTGCTCTGTTGTTCGTTTACCTTTTCAACATGGCGGTGTTCAAACCTTTTATGCGTCCTTGCGTATCTTCGTCGTCTGTCCACTCGATAAGGCTCGTTTCTCTTTGGTCGGTTTCCTCGCCTTCGTTGACGGTTCGGCGGTCTTGCTGGTCGTTTCCGTTCTTCGGGGAATGCATTACGCTCATGCTTTTTTTGTCACCCTTAGCGTAAGAAAATCCGGATCTCAACGTACGTTTATTGTCCATTCGTAGGCACAGTTCTTTTTTCACGTCGCGGCGTGCTATATACGATACGGACAGTAAAAACGACACAGGCAGTTTACACGACACGAGCAGTATACGACTCGTGGAATCGTTGTACGCGAAAAGTAACTCGCTTCTTCTTTGAACTCGCCGGGAGAAAACGTGCTTTAACCGTTTTTAGATCACGTCAGGGTCACCAATTTGTGAGCACGTTCGCTAGTATTGTCCCGGGTACGAAGTACGAAACACTTGTACAATATAATATGAGTTTTTATTGAAAGTTACAAAGGCGACGCTTGTAGTTGAAAGGAAGACGGTAAAAATGCGTCGAGAATAACGTGTAGAGAGATGAACATAAACTGTGTAATGTCTAGATGTGTGACAGAACTAAAAAGAGGTTTGTAGAGTGTACACCCACGGTAATTAATTCTGTCCCTCGGAAATTTTCACAAAATGAAAAATGACCTCCTTTCTATATTAATTGTCACTATTCATGCACGATAAGGTTCAGTCGTAACCAAGAAGACTAGAACCAGGAGAGTAAACTAGCGTGGTGGGGGTAGGTCAAAAAACGTCCGCGGTTATTCATTCAATGCGCAGTGGCATTGCACATTGAACGAAAGTTTGCGCATGCGCGCGTCGGTTATAACCAAGAAGTCTTGTTAGAAGAATTCTAATTCCAAGAATATTAAACTGCCAGGTACAGATTGGACTATGGTCATACAAAATCATTGCATTGCATTCATTCGATCAGAAGATGACCTCACAACCTTTTTGATAGTTACTCTCGATGTTAATATGCGTGTAAGAGTTTATCATCACAACAAGGAATTGACCTGGATGCAATGGTATCAGCCAACTTCTGAAACCAGTGTATCAAAAATGCTTGAAATTTTAAACAAAAGTATGGTTTCTTTTTCAAAGTATAAAATTTAAAAAACTATTCTAAAAATTAATTATTTTATAAGATTTTTTCGTATGATTGATTATGATTTCATGATTATGATTTTTTTATTATTATTTATGTATGATTTTTTGGAAATATATATTACGGAATTAATAAATGCATAAAATCAATAAACAAATTGATGTTCTATTTATATTTATTTAGTAATAAATACATATATACTCTAAAGTATATATTATAACAGCTATGCGTAATACTTATTATATATCTTATACCTATTTTTGTACATTATTCACATGACTTATCAGCTGTTTTTTCCTTTTCTTGTGCCGGTTTTACTATATTCAGATCTATGTTTTTTTTTGCACGGACAAGTTTCACGCGTTTTCGAAATTCTCTTTCCTTCTTTTTTGCTTCATTATTTGCACGATTAGATTTTTTACATAGGATTTTTGCTCTCGCAATAAGATAGTAATTGATGACTGTTCGAGTTAAAGTTTCTTTGTGTGTACTACATCCAACGAAAGTGATACTTTTTGATAGAATATTTTGAGAAATGTGCTGAAATGTGTAGTATTTTAATTTTTCAAAACCAACCGTTTGTAAAATTGCGTGTTCAAGAGTTGAAAGCAAATTAACTAAAGAATCTGAGGGGTATTTGAGATAACCTTTAGTAAGCAAATTTATCATTTCATCTCGTCGCAAATCCCCTTCTTTTTTTGTTACCGACAAGACACACTCTGAACATGACGTCCATCGTTCTACTTTCCTGGAAATGAATCCTGCAAAATACGTTTGCACATATTTGTTCACATCGGATATATAGTCATAGTCATGTGTTTGTTTTGCATCCTGAGTAGATGTCTGCGTTCCACATGTAATTATTTCATCGAGTACTTGGTTCCAATTATCCTTATTCTCATTCCTCATAGGTATATCTTTCATCGACAATAAACTGTCAAAGATTTCGATGCCTTCAACATTTGAACCCTTCGGAAGCCGGACAAGCGAATAGAAGCTCAGGAGTCTATAAATTTGTATAAATAGCAGGGGATCAGGTGTATCGGTGGATCCGCAGCATCCTCTAATCATTCCGAACATTCCCTGTGCAAAAGTAAACAATACCACTATAAACTGTGTGTTAATAATAATTATTATCAAGTAAATCGTATCGTACCTCGAGAGAGTCTTGATTCAGTCTTGATGTCATAAGAAAATTAAACCCACATTTCGTAGTGAGGAAATCCATCAACTCGATTGTTGTCCGAAGTGTAATGTGAAAACCATAATATGTACTTTCTGACATAAATTTTTTCTTCATCTCAGATCCTTTAGTTGCAGCAATTTTCTTCCATTCGCATAAATAGTTTCGAAACTCCAGTATGCTCTGTTATGTAATAATAATTTAACATTAAATCTCTTTTAATTTTGTTGCGAAAAAATGACATTAACAAAAGTGTATGCTTACATTGTAACTCGTAGAGTCTTTTTTCAATGTATTTTCCGAGCTGCGGGACGTCATTGCTTTTATTAGATTGTTAATTCGATGTACAAATATAATTGTCGCTTCACAATCTTTTAAATCATCATCGAATTCGCTGTACACTTTCATCGCGGCAGCAACGTTTGGAGAAAACAGCTATTTAAAACAATAATTTACAAGATTACCCTGTAGTTGCAATTTGTTTGGAAAAAAAATTATCATATCAGACTATTTATTTACATCCAAGGCCATCCCTAGATTCATTTTTTGATAATACTGGGGATTCAAATGATCGTGGGTGAGTTTGTGTGCAATTTTTAATCCTAGGTGTCTTTCCCACCAATCGTTCCTAATAACCGCCCGGAAATGTTTCAATTTTACTGTACCATCCAGAGTCTGTAAAATTAAAAAAATTAAGTACATGAAAGTACAGACAACGAAGCATAAATAAACTTACGTCTCTTCATTTGACACGAGGAAATTCCTTAAATTTTTAAGGAGATGACTAAAGTCGGAGCAAAACCATAGTCTTCGTGTCTCCATAGGGTCATCGTTGTCATCAGAACTTTCGCTGCAACCATTGCTAACTGTGTACGGGTGTACGCAACTAGCTTCCAAGGTCGAAACATTGAGGCCAAAAAGTTTCCACATTGGGGGCATTCCACATGAACTCAACCAGCCTGAAAATAGGAAAGTTTTCCAATCACTTTAAAATTTTTATAATCAATAGTCCTACCAACAACAAAGTTTCTGTTAAAATTTTGTTGAGCTAGTGCAACGGGTTGCCAAGTTACAGGGGCTTGAATTTTGTCCACTCCAACCATCAGATGTACTTTGTAAGATACATAACTTGTCTTACAATATTCCGATTTGAACAAAAAAGTAGTGTTTTGGAAAGCTTTTTTCACGTACTTTCATAATAAAATAAGTATTATTTAAAAAACTTGTAAATTTGGCGTTATTTTTCAAAATTAATCTTAAATGTCTATTTTTCTCAAAGATGGGTATCTTCGATTCGAATAGAAAAAATTTAGAAAAAAAGAAGGATTCTTTCCTAACAAAAAAGTCTCTAAGTTCCAAGATGGTGAATCCAGTAGTTTTTGAGATACAGACAGATTTATGAGCGGATGAACGGAACGCGCTTCATGCCGAGTCGCGCCATATTGCCTTGCGTCCGCGAGGCGCGCCGAGAGGCCCGAACGATCCTACGTAACTCTGGGTAATGCTGTTTTTTAGTTTTTTCACAATGTTTTACATAATCTGTCCCTAAAGAATCATTTTTAAGAACGACCGGCTTCTAATTAGAGTGTCATGCTAACGAAGTTTTAATCCGAATTTGCATCCTAAATTATAATATATAATAGAGACGTCTTGATCCAATTTATTATCATCGACATTATAACATTCAAGGTTTATTACTTCCTTTCAGTTATATTGTGCTACTTCAATGAGTTCAAAACGTGCACTTGATAGGTAGGATCGTTCGGGCCTCTCGGCGCGCCTCGCGGACGCAAGGCAATATGGCGCGACTCGGCATGAAGCGCGTTCCGTTCATCCGCTCATAAATCTGTCTGTATCTCAAAAACTACTGGATTCACCATCTTGGAACTTAGAGACTTTTTTGTTAGGAAAGAATCCTTCTTTTTTTCTAAATTTTTTCTATTCGAATCGAAGATACCCATCTTTGAGAAAAATAGACATTTAAGATTAATTTTGAAAAATAACGCCAAATTTACAAGTTTTTTAAATAATACTTATTTTATTATGAAAGTACGTGAAAAAAGCTTTCCAAAACACTACTTTTTTGTTCAAATCGGAATATTGTAAGACAAGTTATGTATCTTACAAAGTACATCTGATGGTTGGAGTGGACAAAATTCAAGCCCCTGTAACTTGGCAACCCGTTGCACTAGCTCAACAAAATTTTAACAGAAACTTTGTTGTTGGTAGGACTATTGATTATAAAAATTTTAAAGTGATTGGAAAACTTTCCTATTTTCAGGCTGGTTGAGTTCATGTGGAATGCCCCATTGACCTATTCCACGTCGCTCCATCGGAAGTCACTACATCGACGTGAAATCCACTTTTTTGTAATAAGATGATGCACTCCATCGTCAAATGTTTGAGGGAAGTACTTGGCGCACATCCCTTACTAAGAAAGGCAGCGATACTTTGTACCCACTGCCCTCTAAATGGTTGAAATAAAAAGATAAGTGCTTGATCAGCACGAGCATCTTTCTGATTTTCCGGGGTGTGCTGACCTAAGTCAACGAATCCCAAGTTGGTAAGGTCGTGCTCCATGAACGCCACACTTTCGCTTAACTTCATCTCATCATGTACCAGCGTTCCTGAAAAACAAAAACCATTGTAAAGCATCATATGTTAACTTGACGTTATTAAGAATGTATTACTCACCTCTTCTTTCCTCAGGTTTCATAGCTGCACTTTTTTCTTTTAACATTGCGAAAAGTGCTGGATCAAAGCCATAACTAGGGCTGAAGTTTTTTATGTATTTATTGAGAATTTCAATAGAAGGTAAAGCTAGTATTTTATGTGAACGAAGATGAATATAAGCCTTACGGCTTTTTATTCTTAGTAGCAAGCTTTCCAGTATCCAGTCTTTTGTATAACGCATTCCACGCTTGTCATTGGAGCGAGCATATTTCCAACATGCTTTAATCGACTTCTTTATGGCAGATGGAAAGCTTGCTATTGCTTCGTCGAGAATTTCCTCTTTTTGTGAAGCACATTGTATTTTTAAATTCTCTAATTCTATTTTGTACCTCTCCACCTGTAACATATGTCAACTCACATAAGTATGCAATTGAAAAACTGAAATTTAGCTTGTAGGCATTAATAAACGTTTACAAACCTGGTTGTATATCCGTTTATACTTTCGTTTTACATTTTTCTTGCAAAGTTTCTCCTTCGCTTTTCTGGCGGCTGCTCTTCTTTCACGTTTGTTTTCTCTTTCTTTTTTTCTTTTGTTCTTTAATTGACAATCTTTACAAAAATTGGATCGTGAATGTGGTTTATACTCAAAGTATCCAATGGTGCAGGACTCTTCTTGGCACATTTTCATTGCACTTATTTTTTGCAATGAAAAATAAATATCTTGTAGGCACGTCACCTTTTCCAAAAGATGATAAGTGACAGGATGATTATGAGCATGTAACTGAAATAAACAAGCCAATCAAGCCAATAGTATAGGCAGACAAATTCATATACAAAAAAAACTTGTAACGTATAAGGCCTGGTCTACAATAAGTCGGGAGCCGTTATCGTATGTCGTGCCGTAAGAAATTGGCCAATCATGGTCGATTGTTTTCAACTGTGAAATTATACATTGAGGCCTAAAAGTCCGAAAATACCTCGATGGTCATGTCATTCTTTACAAGTAAAGAACGCTGTATTGTATTGCTACAATGTTCCGAAGTGCTTTCAAAAAGTATGAAAAGTAATCCACACTTTGTTTCCGTCATACCTCATGACCCCATGAATTGACAAGAAGGTCTCGCATTCCACTCTTTTAGTAACACCGTTGTGTTAAAAACATTTTCTGAAGTGCATTCCATTAGTGTATGCAGCAACGGTGAGGATTTGTCGGAAAGTAAAGGTAGTGACTGATTGTCAGAAAAACGGGAAATCGAGGAGCTTTCAAGATCATTTGAATCTATAATCGAGGAGCTTTCAAGATGATTTGAATTTATAATCGAGGAGCTTTCAAGATTATTTGAATCTATAATTGTGGAGCATTCCTAAAGAAAAAATTTTTGGTCACATCAAGTGCTCAATTAATGGGCGCATTCAGCGGACTCAACAGTTGAGTGAGCGTTCGCTATTATTGGTGTATTCTTCCAGATCTAAAATTCAGATTGGATGATCTAAAAGAATACACCAATAACACCGCACTCAACTGTTGAGTCCGCTGAACGCGCCCATTAGGGAGGAACCCGTTTGCCTGCATTCCCAATTGCACACACCATTCACATCGATTGATGCCTAGTAACAGTGCATAAGAGAATCAACCAATTTGAAGCCCTCCTTTCCTTCCACTTCACGGAAAAGAAGATTGACTGCACTATGTGTTATGCGTTATGCAAAAGCTTGTGTCTGGACTCTTACCGGAAAAATGTATGGAACACTTGTTGATTTTAATGTTGGACGCCTACGTAACAGGGTCAACTCCTTTCCATCCTTTAATATGTTGATAGGACCTCGATGTAAATTATTGCCAAAATGTCGTTCGCAAATGTAATAATTTTTGCGAGTTTTTTTTTCCAACTCTCAAGTTTGGTCCAATTGCATTCATCCAGGTTTTAAAGTATGGAGATTTCTGCAATATAATAATTGAGATTAAACATAACTGTTATATATACATACAAAGTCAGACAACATTATTAATCACATTTTTACGTACCTCACAAAATTTGAATACTGTTCTTCGATTTTCTTTATTTTGATCGAAACAATTTCGAACACAGCACACTCGCTGGATCATCATAAGTCACATAGGTTTATTTTTTTACACGTTTTATCTTTAAGACTAAACTTCTTGAGCCCAAAATTCAAACAGAAACAAGGTTTGTTTGACATGCGCAGTCACGAATTGAAAACGACTATCAGAGCGACAGAGAGGACTAATGAAGCGCAAGAGTGGGGGAAGTTATCCGCCGTCACTTTTTGGCCTACCCCCAGTACCGATATTTGGCCGAGTTTACTCTCCTG
>NW_017279970.1:17790-21971 GCF_001594065.2 Cyphomyrmex costatus
CGCAGACAGAACACGGCAACGCTTGCCGCGTGGCGGAAGTTGCCTCGATAGCCAATCAGCGTCTCGCCAGCAAGATGTTGATTGGTTATCGTGCCAACTTCCGCCGCGCGGCAAGCGTTTCCGCGTTCTGTCTGCGGGAGCCATAAGGGTGCAAACCCATGTAGCGGAATAGCGTAACGCGGAACGAGAGCAGAACCAATAACGAGCATTCCGTGTTTCTAGAGAATCTCGTGATTGATTCTACTCTCGTTCCGCGTTACGCTATTCCGCTGCATGGGTTTGCACCCTAAGGGTTGGATTATACTGGCCGTAATCTGTTAACTTATGCTGTAATCTGTAAAAATTGACCAATTATAATCGTTTATTCCCCTCTCATTCGACTGTGATTGGTCAATTTTTACAGATTACAGCATAAGTTAACAGATTACGGCCAGTATAATCCAACCTTAACTCTTCAAGACTGAACTTAAGACGGCCTTCAATATAAGAACTGACTATGAATACCGGCCTTAATCAGCCGGTTAGTCCATCGGAATTGACCAATCACGTCTGTCGATCCAATCGCGTCTGTCGATCCAATCATGGTCGATTGTTTTCTACTGTGATTGGCCAATTTCTTACGGCACGACATACGATAACGCTCCCTTATTGGCGCGTTCAAGTTGACAAAGCGGCATGCCTGCTTGCGGAGCAAATGAACATAATTGGTTGTTACTTATAGATCTAACCAATCATATTCAATTGCTCAGCAAGCGGAACCGCTCCGCAACAGAACTGTTGAGGCCAGATTGCACCAACATTACTTGATTTTAAGCAAGACTTTAAAACTCTATCTACCTTGTATTAAAAGTTAAAACTGAAAGAGAGACAGAGACAAAGACAGTAGTCTCGCTTAAAATAGAAATCACGTTGGTGCAATCTTGCTCAATCTACTGAATGCGACTATTTTAAGTTCAATAATTTGGAAAATTTCAAGTAACGCGAAGTACGAACAGACTGGAACAGACCCATGTATCTCTTTTTTCCTCATTCAGGGCCCATATTCTGTACACGGCTACCGACAGTTGTCGGTGTCGTTAAGTAGCGATAGCCAATAAGAATCGTACTTTTCTCCTAGAACAGTCCTTACCATTGGTTATCGCTACTTAACGACACCGACAGTTGTCGGTAAGCGTGTACAGAATAGGCCCCCTGGTTCTAGTCTTCTTGGTCGTAACGTTAATCGTGCATGGATTGTGACAATTAATATAGAAAGGTGGTCATTTTTTATTTTGTGAAATTTTCCGAGGGACAGAATTAATTACCGTGGGTGTACAAGGTGTAACTTAAAAGTACTAGAAATCCCTACAACACACTGCATTAGTGCACCATCTGTTGTCTCAAATCCGCACTTCATACTTGTACACTTGGTATATAAGATTATTTTATGATTACTTTATACTCATTGTTCAATTAATCATTGTATTATAACATTGAAATGTAATTTAAATAACGTTTTCTGTATTTTAAATTTTTTTATTTTGTTATGCAGACATATCTAACATCTCTGCGATCAAGAAATCTACGGGCAAGGAAAATAAGACCACAATTACGAATGATAAACATACAAGCAACCGCTTGTCGGAAGAAGACATAGAGAAGACGGTAAACGGAGCCGAAAAATGCCGATCGGAGGACGAGTAGCAGCGGAAGAGGATTTCCGCCAAACATGTTCTCGAGTCATACTACTTCAATATAAAGAGCACGCTGGGCGGACAACATTAAAAATAAAGATCAATGCGTCCGATAAGGAGAAAGTCCTTTTTAAATGCAATGAAGCCATCTCTTGGTTAGACGCCAGTCAATCAGCAAAGAAGAAAAAGTTCGTCGACGAGCAGAAGGAATTGAAAACCATATGTAATCCCATTGTCACAAAATTATATTAAAGTAGTGCAGCGCTTGATGGTTTTCCTGATACTGACGGAGCAAAATCAAATTTTGGACTAATTGAAATTTTGCACTGGACTAACTATTGAAGAAACCGACAAAATGAATGAGCAAATTCCTATTTTTCTTTTATTACAACTATACTAAATTTTGTATTATATAATTTTGTTTCATTCAACAATACTATCGTTAATTAATTTAGTATGATGATTTGAATTTATTCTTTGTAAAAATAAGTTTTTAATAAATATAAGTAACAAGGCTCAATAAAAATAAATAATGATACAGAAGAAAGGCTACGAGTCTAATAAATTCGTTTACTTTAACAAAACTAAATACAAAACAAACGTCTCGATTCCGATCGCGTCATTATTAATGTTTAAAATAAATCGGTTATGATGTACATATAAATATAAGATAATTATACCAGAAGGTTTGCGGGCTATCGCCGTATCTTTCTTCATGATTAATGCCATTATCAATGGCATTGATAATGGCATTAATTGAAGAAAATATCCGTGATAGCCTCAAAAGCATATAAGATAATTAGTGATAAGTTAGTTAAAAGATAATTAGTGTGTTCGAAAATTCTCTGTATTTTTGTCCTTGATTGACTGTAGATTTCATTGCCTTCATGATATATATAAAATTTTTGGAAAAAGAATAAAATTTAATATATTTTTTTTATTCGCGTTATTGCAATGATATTTCACAAACTTTTAGCAAATATGAAACAACCTAACTTCCGCGCGAACTAGCTCGCTGGAATTATACGAGTCGCGTTAAGAGGTTCGCTCGGAGAGAGAGAATGCAGAAATTAATACGTATATTAGAGACAAGAAACAAAACGTTTGTAACGATGCCCCCCTAAGATGCATCGTTCCTACGTGGTGCCAACGGAAGTAAGGGCAAGGCGCCTGTACATATATTAAAATTAATTCACAGGGACAGCAGCCGCCGAAACCGCCAGTCTCATCGGAAAATGCCGACCGTCGTCGAGGACCGCCGATCGGAAATCTTCTCCCACGAGAAGCCGATCGGCGGAAAATATCGAGACCGACCGGAGTATTGCGAGCGAGACTGGCGGTCTAGTATAAATACCGCGACGACAACGCGCGCGGCCTTTCTGCTTCTACCAGTCCGATCCAGAACACTTTCCAACAGTGTTGCCAGATACCTTTGTAGACTTCCCCCTAAAACAGTCTCGGATTCTCCCTAAATCTCCCTCAGGAGACTGAAAAAAACCCTAGATTTCTCCTTAAATGTTATTCCGTTTATTTAGACGTTTTTAAACTTCTTTATTATATAAACGTTTTCTGTTTATTCATAAACGGTGAGTTTAAACTAAAAACAATAGTTCATTTACACGTCAGCAATGATATGGATAAAAAATTATCGAATATTATGTTCAAAATAAAATAATTGAATATTAAAAATTTCTATTTAACAATTTTAGATATTAATATATAATATAGAGGAGGGAATAAGAAATATTTTAAATATATTTTTAGATGTTAAACATTTCAAGCTAATATATAATATTATAAATATAATATTATAAATATATATATAATATATTGCGAAGAATATCACGTAATGTTGGCGTTTCGTCCCGGCTTCCAATACTGGACTCATCAGTAAGGTATTGTAATGGAAGCCTACCTTAGACGCCTGTTTTAGTTATTAAATCGAGATTCTATATATACAGATATACGCGTATCAAAACATTTGCGAGAATCTTAGCGAATATCTATAGACCTCTGATCGCGGGTCGACGTAGTAATATTCTTCGCAATATATTATTCAAAGTGATATATGTATATGTATTCCATATTCTTAAACACGTCTGAATACACTGAATAATTATTAAAATTAAACACGTATCACTTATCACTTTATCACACGTAGCACTATTCTCACTGTTTCTCACATAAAATTCTTCGCGTTCCCGCCACTTTCCGTCAAATGGTCCTTTAAATGCCTTATATGGACATTTCAATGGGACAGACAGACACCGACAATAGAAAGAAGAAGTGAGATAGAATACAGTGCCCTGATTGGTTACGCGCCTCGGCCGCGCATGCGCACTCCATTTTAGGCTTCACTAACATCAAAGGTGCCGACAGAGAGTTGCGCTACTGTATATACTGTGACAACACTTTGAAATTGTTCCGTTTTTTCAATGCGTGCATAACACGCATGAAGCGCTTATGAATTCGGACCGGTTTCCTGTGCGAGCTATGCGAGTTCAAGAT
>NW_017279970.1:24208-26207 GCF_001594065.2 Cyphomyrmex costatus
ATAACGTATGTTATTACGACTATAATTGTGTAGAGAAAGAAGAAGAAAATTATTGTGTAAGTAATAAACGAATTATATGAAGGTTTTGTTCAGAATATGTAATGTATATAATATAATATGCAATATAATAATAGAGGTTAGTAGATACAATATGTAATAAGTATATATTTTTCAGACAGCATGCCGACCTGTTGTATCAAGAACTGTATAAATCGCAGTTCTTGTGTATTTAGTAACAATTTAATGTTTTATACATTCCCAAAAGATACCGATTTGTGTCGAAATGGCTCAAGGCTTGTGGCATAAATGTCAATACTTAGATTAAACATGGTATGAATGTGTACATATAACAATTTAAAATTATACATGTCATTAGCGTATTTTTTATTACAATAATTGTAACAAAATGTACACCCACGGTAATTGATTCTGTCCCTCGGAAATTTTCACAAAATGAAAAGTGACCTCCTTTCTATATTAATTGTCACTATTCATGCACGATAAGATTCAGTCGTAACGTTAATCGTGCATGGATTGTGACAATTAATATAGAAAGGTGGTCATTTTTTATTTTGTGAAAATTCCGAGGGACAGAATTAATTACCGTGGGTGTACCTTCAGAACGGGTATGCGAAGTGCATTTCAAAACAAAATACATAGAAAGGCAACTAACGAAGCCACGGTCAAATTCCGCGCGTGCACAATGGGTCATAAGTGATTGGCTGACTACATTTGTCCCCCACTCTTTGCCGCCATTATGCGCAACAACACACCTTGTATATTTCCACCATGGTTAGAGTAACGTATGTACATACATGTGGCGGCAAATCAATTGTACTAAAAGATAATTTATTCGTAAATTATTTATGTTGACATTTTTTGTGGTATTGTTTAATAAATTACGATCCAAGAATCTGTATAATTGCTTCTTTTAATTTCAGACAGGCCAGTTTCCCATCTTACAGTCAAATGAGAGAGGAATGCTCGATTTGGTCAGTTCTTGAACTCTAACCCAATTCTAACCTTTGGTGGAAACTTAGTCAATAAAATGGAAGAAGTTTTATTAATAAACACTGCGAGTAATGATATATTAAAAACTGCTTTAGCTTTGGATTTAAGTAGCGAAAGCGAAAGTGAAACGGAAGAATTATTAAACATAATTATTCGTACGCAATTTTCTCGATTAAGAGGACGAACAAAAAAAGTTATCCGAATAGAAAATTACGTAAATAATGTAGTACCTAGATTCACGGCACGACAATTCAAAGAACATTTTCGTATGACACCGAGAACTTTTTATTTATTGGAAAATAAGGTAATTATTTAGATTAGGGGACACCTCACCGATGACCTTGACATATGTTGTCAATAAGGTCATGATTCTGAGTAACTTTGCCTTAAAAACTATAGGCGGCGGTCTCTTATAGTTTCTGAGATATTTAGACTTAAAGGTATAATTTTGTATAATACAAGACAAATGTTCACTTTAGGGGATCCAGCTCCGATGATCTTAACCTTGACATATGTTGTCAAGGTCATGACCTTGAGTGACCTCCCGCATGTTTTAGGTGGCGGTCGCTGTCCGTTAAAAAGTTACGATCAAAAAAAGTTTCGAAATTAACGTATTATTTCTGGGAAATTATACGTATTAACGTATCATTTCTGCCATATATGTATTATAACAAGTACTATTTTACATCTCCTCCTGTGTAGAAACGTTAAACTTTCCACGTGAAGTAACTTTAACCCCCCCTCTTCACAGGGGCACTCGACTTCTACGATTGTACTGTTGCTATGATAGTACTGTCGGGGCAGACCTCTGTCGACGGTGTGGGTGCGGGGGGGTGGCCGAAGCCCGCCCCCTTGCACCCGCCCGTGCGTGCGTGCGTGCGTGTGTGTGTGTGTGTAAAATATCAAGTAATAGACTCATAATCGTTATATAACGAATGGAACACACACACACACACGGGCGGATGCAAGGGGGCGGCCTTCGGCCACC
>NW_017279970.1:27010-52972 GCF_001594065.2 Cyphomyrmex costatus
GGGTTAAAGTTACTTCGCGTGGAAAGTTTAACGTTTCTAAACAGGGAAAGGTGTAGAATAGTACTTAATATCATACATGTATTATATAGGGTGTCCCATTTTAATCGACGGATCCAAATATCTCCTAAAATACGCCAGCTATAAAAAAATGTTTCAAATAAAAATGGAATGGTGTCGAGGGGGACACATTTTAGTCATATTGTTTTTATTCTAAGTGGAGGCGCTAAAAAGATATGAAGGTCACCTCCACTTTTTTAAATGGAATTATGTAATTTTTTTTAGATAACGTGATTCCTCTAACTATTTTGCATATAAAAGTATTAAGATAGAGATACCAAAAATTGTTAATAACGTTTTAACGAAGGACGAGCGACGGTTAAAACCTGTTGGAGGTTACTCAGGGTCGTATCCTTGAGAAAATATGTCAAGGTCAAGGTCATTGTGGAGAGTCCCCTGATCTAAAGATTTACCGGTTTCACTACTGTTAAAAATAACTTCAACGCTTTATAATATCTCAAAAATTATAAGAGTCCGCCGCCTAGTTGTTAAGGCAAAGTTACTCAGAATCATGACCTTGACAACATATGTCAAGGTCAAGGTCATCGGTGAGGTGTCCCCTAATCTAAATAATTACCGAAAATAAACTTAGTCCGATGCTAATAAAACCTAATCATTTAGGTAGACCTCGTATAGAACCGAGAGTACAGTTACTTGCTGTTTTATGGTTGCTAGCAACTCCTGATTCTTATAGGTGAATACCATTTATAAACTGTAAAAATTATATTTAAAAAATCTTAAGAAATAATACTACTCTGTAAAAGAAATAGAAAAACTGTTATATAATTACATTTTGAAATAATAGTTCGCATAATAAACTAATTTTGGAACTATTATCTCAAAATTATCTATTTTGAAATCATCTATTATTCCCAATTAACTCATATTGTTTATTTTCAAACAATAATTAGTTTTTATATAGCTTAATTCTTTTTTATATACCTTCTTATATTTTGATAATTACTCACTCAGCAAAGTAAAAAATAATTTTAAATTAAATTTTCTATTTTTATTATTATATCTCTCTCTTATATATATTTGTTTTCTATTATCTATGATTAATAATTTTGTATGGAATTTTTATTGTCATAGATCTGTTGGACTCAAATTCGATTTGGCTAAATCGTCACTAAATCACTGCGTACGACGTGTTATTCAGGCCTTTTGTAATATTTCAAACGATATTATCAAATGGCCATCTGTGAATCGTATGAATACTGTAACAGAGAAGTTCAAACAGATAGCGGGTCTTGATAATGTTCTTGGTGCTATTGATGGTTCATATATTGAAATTCCAGCACCATCTGTAATATTTATAGTTTTGCTTTTTTTAAATATGTTATTATATTTAAATTTGATTAATAGAAATTTATGTTTATTTTTCAGATAGATGCTCATTGTTACCTGACAAGAAAGTGTAGATATGCCATTATACTTCAAGCTGTATGTGATGCAGATATGCGTTTCATTGATTGTTATGTCGGATATCCTGGTTCTGTGGGGGATCTTAGAGTTTTCCGCAATTCTGATCTTTGGAATTGTGTCAACAGAAATCCTCAGTCTTTTTTCCCTAATCAAGAATTCATAATAGGAGACAAAGCATATCCTGTACTTGGATGGTGTTTGACCGCTTATAAGGATAATGGTCATTTGACAGAGGTACTTTACAATATATTTAAAAAAATAAACATTACAGTATTTTAACTTTACAAATAAGATCATATCATCTTTTGATCAAAGCAGGATTTTAAATACTAAAGCCTACGGCACACGGTGCTTTTTTTTCCTGCTGGATTGCTAACTGGATTAGAATCTTGCCACCGTATTGACTGCGGTGCTGAAAGTGTCAGTATCGCGGCCAATCTGATGGCAAGAATCTGATCTAGCTAGCAATCCAGCAGGAAAACAAGCACCGTGTGCCGCTGGCTTAAATTAATATTCATAGAATAATATAAATATTAATTTGTGGCATTTAAGATCTTACTTTGATCGAAAGACAGCATGATCTTTTTATTTAAAACTATTCTGTTTTATTAATACTATTTTATTTCACTTAAATTTTAATTTTATTTGATAATTATATCAGTAATGTTGCATTACTAGTCTTTTATATATACTTATTTTTGTAAACTTTTGTATGTTACAGGTCGAGAACAATTTTAATTTTATTTTATTACAGACTAGACAAATAATAGAACGCGCTTTTGCTTTACTAAAAGGACGCTTTAGACGTTTAAAATATTTAGATAGATTTGATACCTGCAACAATTTTAGCCTGTTGTGTTCTTCATAACATATGTTTAGGTGATACTGATGATGAAGTTGAGAATTATATAATAGAAAACGAACAGAATAGAGAAGATAATCCAGAATGTGCACAAGTTGAAAATGATAATAATAATGATGATGATGAAGGTATAGCCAAGCGTAATTATCTTGCAACAATTCTATTTCCAAGAAGATAAATTACTACATGTAATTATATATTATATATATAGAAATGGAACATAACAAAATTTTATTATATTAATAAAAATACCTTACGTGAAAAATATACATATTGTATTAAATATACCTTAAATGAAAAAAATATACGTATTATATTAAATAAATCTTTTAAATACTATCTATATCAGCTAGATAACTGATGTGGATGATAATTTTACTTAGATGAGTTCCGGATAGCGTTTTTAATTAATGATATTGCTGAAGATGACTTAAAAAATAAAGTCGAAACGTACGTAAGAGAAGACAAATATTGGAATTTATTCACAACCCTACATCCAGCGGTGGACTCCTATTGCCTCAAGGACATTGTTTGATATTTGTAATATAAGGAGTGATTTATTTTGTTATTTTAATATTAATTAAGAATTTTGAAAATTAAAAGAACTAAAAAATTTACCTTTTTAAAAAAAGGTAGAAAATGCGCTAAGAGTGCGTGCTTCTGATAAAAAACCGTTTGGGCCAGTTTCACCAACGCCAATTACTTAATCGGCTGTAGAACCGACTAATTATATTTGCTGTTTAGTAGACCATGATGTAAACTATAGATGTATCATTTGTATAAAAGATATATCAATAGTCGGCGCCAAGTTGAATTCTACTATCTTTAAAAACCCATGTGGTAATTATTCTTATTAAATTCTTACTAAATTAAATAGTAAAACCCACGTAGTTCTTATTGATTAAATAGTAAAACCCACGTAGTTCTTATTGAATGATCTTCCTATTTCAATCCAAATGGTTCTAGTGACATGTATCATTTGTATAAAAGATATGATATCAATAGTCGGCGCCAAATTAAATTCTAATCTAATATTTTTAAAAACCCATGTGGTCCCAGATAGCAAGACGTGTCGGAAGCACGCATTGCAAAGGCTCTAGTAGGTTAAGAAGGGGTCAATCGGCCCCCAAACGGATTATGACCAGTATGTCACCAAAGAGTTCGTTGACCCGAAAAAAAAATTTGGAGAAATTTTTAATTCCATACACCACCCCTTTTCGGAGATATTGCCTTATGAAGTATTTTCATATTTTATTTTTGTCACGAGACCTATCAGATACAATTTTATTAAAAAAATTTGGGCATACAAAACGTATCAAAAGGTATTTGAAAATATTTTTTGCGAGATGTTCCAACCTAACCATAATTTTTAAAAAATTCCTGAAAATTTATAGGTGACCCCCTTTTGTTAGTTTATGATTGGCAACCTCGCAAAAATTCAAAAACATGTATTTTTAAACTTATTTTCACCCTGAATTTTTTCAGAATTTTTTGAACCCGGCATCATGCCTAAAAAAATTAAAACTCGCCTAAAAAGGCAAAAAATCGCCATAAAATATATATCAAGTAGCCATAAAGCCCTAAAAGGCTCATAAGATAGCGTGCAGAATTCGCCATTAGTTTCGTTTAGTTTAGATATTTAGCGAAAATTATCAAGCCTGCTGAATTATTATCCAAATTATTCGATGCCCAGAAAATTGCACCGGTCATCAATGAGGATAGCGACGACGATTAATAATATATACATGAACATATATAAATATATTATGTTGATCAAAATAAAGAAATTCCAAAAAGCATTTATAACCTTTAAATATTTCAAAATAGTTCCAATATGAAAAAAAGCATATGGCTAAAATTTTCAGAAAAAAATTCGGTTATGGGATGAAATTGTCGTACGATATTTTTTCTGCCTTAAATTCATCAGTCGTCCTCCGATACTCGTAGAAAATACTTATTACTGATGTATTCTAGTGTCTTAAGATTGCAGAACTATTCTAACCACACTTCAATGCCGTCTGAGAGTTTTGCGACTCTCTCAAGACCATTTTATGGCATTTTGAGTATTTTAAGAATGCCCCAAGGATATTTTGTAAATGTTTTAGAGTTTTAAGACTGCTTTAATGCTGAATAGTAATGTTAATCGAATTTTAGGGCTGTCTCAGAATTGTATTAGTGTGTTACGATTGTCTTAACCCTTTGCGTCACGGTGGGACGCTCAGCGTCCCACCTTTTATCCGTTGGTTTTTTCACCTTTAAAAATCAGTTTCTCATGTTTTTTACGTCGTGATTAATTTTCTACATAGCTGAGGCATTTATTTGTCGAATACAAGACATCATACATATTAACATACTATAGTTCATTAATTATAAACAATAATATACCAAAAAATGGCCATTTTTTGAAAAAGAAATCGTTTGTGAAAAATAATCACATACAATTCGCTTGAAAAACGCTACTCAGGGGTTTTTGGGGTCGCTGAATACGAATCTGATATCAGTTTTCAAAAAATTTAAAATGGCGGATCCAATATGGCGGATATGAAAATTGAAAATCTACTGATTCGCTTGAAAAAAGTTACTCGGGGGTTCGCAGGGTTGCTGAATACGAAAATTAAAATAGATTTTGGGATTCAAAACGATTGAATATAAGTGGAAGACACTTATATATGAGTGAAAACTGACATCAGATTTGTAATCTGCGACCCCGAAAACCCCCGAGTAACTCGTTTCAAGCAAATTCATCCATTTTTTAGAAAGTTGTCGGCCATATTGGATCCGCCATTTTGAATTTTTAAAAACTGACATCAGATTCGTAATTTGCGACCCCGAGAACCCCCGAGTAACTCCTTTCAAGCAAATTCATCCATTTTTTAAAAAATCGACCGTCATATTGTATCCTCCATTTTGAATTCCTGAAAAATGATATCTGATTCGTAATCAGCGACCCCAAAAACCCCTGAGTAACGAGTTTCAAGCGAATTCAGTGAATAGAAAAATGCGTGACTGAAAGGGTTAAGGCGATATTATGGATGTTTTAGTGTTTTAAGACTTCCATAATATTGCATAATTGTTTTAATCAGAGCGATGAACTATTTTAGGGTTATCTTGCTATCTTACCTATGTCTGCAGGCTATCTTATGAGCCTTTTAGGGCTTTACTTGATATATATTTTATGGCAATTTTTTGCCTTTTTAGGCGAGTTTTAATTTTTTAAGGCATGATGCCGGGTTCAAAAAATTCTGAAAAAATTCAGGGTGAAAATAAGTTTAAAAATACATGTTTTTGAATTTTTGCGAGGTTGCCAATCATAAACTAACAAAAGGGGGTCACTTATAAATTTTCAGGAATTTTTTAAAAATTATGGTTAGGTTGGAACATCTCGCAAAAAATATTTTCAAATACCTTTTGATACGTTTTGTATGCCCAAATTTTTTTAATAAAATTGTATCTGATAGGTCTCGTGATAAAAATGAAATATGAAAATACTTCACAAGGCAATATCTCCGAAAAGGGGTGGTGTACGGAATTAAAAATTTCTCCAAATTTTTTTTTCGTGTCAACGAACTTTTTGGTGACATGCTGGTCATAATCCATTTGGGGGCCGATTGACCCCTTCTTAACCTGCTAGAGCCTTTTATTAAATTAACCTATTATTTGAAACGTCATTTCTTGCTTCATTTTTGTGATTACATGTAACGGCATATATATAGACAATTCGAAACATCTCTGTCAATAAGGTAACAGTGGAGCAGTACGTTAGGTGAACGACTCAGAACTGGACACCGTGGATCGAGGAGAGTCACGAGTGGTTTACAAATTTTTTCCTAGGTATTATTAGTCAGTTCAGCACTGTTACGGCCCGGCGGCCCTCTACTGCGTTACAAAATTCCCTAGATGATTTCACACGCGGGACTGAGAAATAAAAAGTATTGTGGCCCCGTCGTCAGACCATGGATGGTCACCGGTCCTGACTAAAAATGATACGAAATCCCCTCGCAGCTCGGAGCACGTGTTGCAATTTATGATTGGTCGCGCAGAAGAAAGTATCGAGGAACACTTCGCGCACTTTTCGAAAAGATGCGGCAAACCGAGTTGCAGACAATGACGACGAGCTAGATAATATTCAGAACGCGCACGTGGTTCTTCTGAATTATAACAATCGTTACAAAGTGTCGTTCGATTAGTACGATGTAAATAGAGCTGCGATATTACACAGAGAGCTTCATCAACCCACGCGCGGTAAGAGTCGTTGTCGAACACGTTGCTTGGTTCACGATGCGGCGTCGTAGGAGGGCACATGGCACCGTTGCATATTAAGTTTAACGAATTTATGAAAATGCGACAGCATCGGTAACCAATAGGATCGAGATTCCAGAGCGGTGATGCAGTAGACGCGCGCGGCGATTCGTTGGAACGTAACGGTTGAGCCCGAATATGGCGGTGTTGGCGTCCCACGTGGCCGCCACGTTAGTGTTACAATTGGAATAATTTGAGAGTTCACTTATAACCTTAGTAATTGCCTTTTACCTGTAGGTCCTCACAAATTACGATACGTTTGCAGCTTGGATCCTTCCTTGGTAGATTTGAATACTGGGCCAGTACTTCACGGACCTCGTGTTCGCAGGTGAAAGGAGTAAAATGAGGAAGCGATAATAGGAACGTTAAACAAGTTCTGTTCCGATTTCATAAAATACAATTATGTATATTTTATACTAATCGAGTTCAAGTACAAAAGAAAAATTAGAACATATGCTTACAGCGTAATTCAATTAAGTCAGTAAAGTTTTACAAGTTCAATCTTAGAATTAAGGATAATAGAATTATTACTAATCGCATTTATTATTACTTGAATTCTTATTATTGGAATATTGATAATCTTATATTATCAGGCTAATTATGATTAAAGATATAAATCCTCTTAGAAATAGTACTACAATTACGTGAATAAAGAAATAGAAAAATAATTATTTAATTCACTTATAACTAGAGCTTGTTTAAGTAAGTGTTAATTGAATTGTAATGCGTAAGAGAACCCGGTGTGGATTTGAATTAGGATATGAGAATGGATTTTGAAAATAGGAAAATTCACACGTGGTCTTACACAAAGGCGTCACAGGCGGTGTCCCTGGTCCCGGGAGAACGAACCGCACAGTTGGAGAGCTAGAATCAGAGAGAGCGAAGGACGCTTTCCCGAAAGGGTTGAGGATCCGTCGCCCTACTCCCACGCGTTTCGGGCCCTGTTGCGCAACAGGAAGGGATGCTTGCGCAATAGGAAGGGATTTTAAGGCGGGTTCTCTTGTGACGACGTTCTCGTCAACGCGGTTCTTAGATTATTCGCATGTAAAGGCGGCTTTACACTACAAGATCGCGGAAAAATGTTGCGCGGACGTAACAGCACTTAAGGAGAGGACACAAATGATGGAGAAAGAAATCTAATTAATAAGAACTGCTGTAAATTTTTTTTTTTTCGTGTATGCCGCATGCGTGCGAGCAATATGGCACTTAATTGAGGACACATTCAATAGTTAATTAGGTAGATCGCGTTCTATATCTGCCGCGTTTTTACGCAGTCACGACATGACAGCAGACTGTGTTCGATTTTTGCTGCGTTTTTGCTGTCAGTACTGGTTATGTCAGGTTGTGCTGTATTTTTACCGTGTTACGCTGTCACGATGTGATAGCAAATAATGATTGATTTTTGTTTTATTTTTATCGTTGTATTATGGTGGCAGGCTAAGTTGTTAGAAACTAAGCTTAATGAGGAAGCTTAATGAGGAAGTGCAAAGATATAAGTCCAGACTAGTCGGTCGTGGTTTTTCACAAAAATATGGAGATGATTATAAGGAAACATTTGCACCTGTGGTAAGACTAACTTCAATTAGATTATTATTTGGATTGACAACCGAACTTGATTTAAGTCACATTGATGTCACAACCGCTTTTTTGAATGGTGATCTTAATGAAGAAATCTATATAGGTAAGTACAGTAGTTTATGCGATACGGATCATGCGATATTTTTCTCCCATTCAGTGCGCTCCCATGGGATGCGAAACTGCGGATATGCGGAACTACGGAACGTTCATTACTGGTGACATCATTCCGCCGATTCCGTTCCGCTGAAGTGTGGGTATGTTTCGTTTTTACTGGCAGTGCAGTAAACGTCATAACAGTGTACTGCTGCAGCTGTTTCAAAATTACTGTAGTACTGTCAGCACTGCTGTAACGTCGTATTTTGGAACGAAGTTAAAGTGCTACCAAGAAGACTAGAACCAGGAGAGTAAACTCGGTCAAATATCGGTAGTGGGGGTAGGCCAAAAAGTGACGCCGGATAACTTCCCCCACTCTTGCGCTTCATTAGTCCTCTCTGTCGCTCTGATAGTCATTTTCAATTCGTGACTGCGCATGTCAAACAAACCTTGTTTCTGTTTAATTGAATTTTGGACTCAAGAAGACTAAAAATCATACATATTTCAATTTATGTTATTCCAACGACGACGGAAATATTAATAATATTCTGTAAATAAAAAAAATTACTGTAATCATACTCCAAAATTTGTATACAACACAGAATTTACCTATAAACAAGTTATTTAATATATAGTATAATTTCTTTTTACAACTTACATTCTGTTTAAGATGGTTTAAGAAAATTTTTTTTTTTTTTTAAGTGTGTCCCTCGGATGAGGGAAAATAAAGCGTCTCTAGCCCTAACCTTTTTGGGCTATATAACGCCAAGAAGACTTCTTGAACTAGCTCTAACCTTTTTGGGCTATATAACGCCAAGAAGACTTCTTGATAACGCAAAGGTTAAGAACAAGACTTCTTGGTTATAACCGACGCGCGCATGCGCAAACTTTCATTCAATGTGCAATGCCACTGCGCATTGAATGAATAACCGCGGACGTTTTTTGACCTACCCCCACCACGCTAGCACAGTATAGGTAAGTACACCCACGGTAATTAATTCTGTCCCTCGGAAATTTTCACAAAATGAAAAGTGACCTCCTATCACGCTAGTTTACTCTCCTGGTTCTAGTCTTCTTGGTTGCAAGTTATTCCATTCGGCGGACATGGCAGTACACGGAACATTTTTCGTGACCACCTTCAGCCTACACAGTTAAGGGTCTGCGCACAATAGGAGAAATATTAGGAACAGATATTAAATATGAGAATTTTAACCTATCAGAACTGTGTACTGTGGAATGTGCGCTTTCTGACAGGTTAAAATTCTTATATTTAATATCTGTTCCTAATATTTCTCCTATTGTGCGTAGACCCTAAAATTTTGTGAAATTTTCCGAGGGACAGAATTAATTACCGTGGATGTACAGTAGTTTCACTCTCCAAAATTTATGGGTGCGCGAATCGCACAACTTTTATCATGGCTTCGATGTCACGTATGGATACTGTGTCACTGTGTGTCACTGTGGTGTCGATGTGTGCAGTGAAAAAATACGTATGTAGTAGCCATAGACTTATAAGATAGACGGAGCGTGAAAAGTTGAAGACAACATTGAAGGACAGCTCTACTCCAGACATAGTTGTGTTTCTCTCTTATGTACCGACACGGAGTGAAACTACTGTACTTACTTATACTGTGTCTATATGGAGCAGCCGGATGGTTTTATATTGCACTGAATCAAGAGCATAAAGTATGCAGATTAAATAAAGCCATATATGGTCTTAAACAGGCGGCACGATCGTGGAATACAAATTATTATTCGAAAATAGAAATACAGCAACAGTTTACGCTGAAGGTTAATTTTTTGAAAATATATAAATTAAAATAAATTCTATAGAAATATATATCAAATGACCTACTCGGAGGTGTATAATTTTTACTGTCTTGTATGAGAAAATAAAGATTCACAATAATAATAAGTAATAACCATTTAATTGCAAAT
This sequence comes from Cyphomyrmex costatus, assembly GCF_001594065.2. NCBI lineage: Eukaryota > Metazoa > Arthropoda > Insecta > Hymenoptera > Formicidae > Cyphomyrmex > Cyphomyrmex costatus. Next base: position 37,263 of record NW_017279970.1, read on the forward strand.
GCAGCAAAACCGCACCATTATAAAATTGCAATTTTTGGAAATTAATCAATAATCCGCTACAATCCGCCGAAGCTCTCGCTCTCATGTCAGTTAACTTAATATTCTCGGTCTCGGATATCTATCTTCGTTGCTCTCGGCTACTCCCCGACCTGCCGCGACGACCAATCAATTCACTACTAGAAAAAAAGAGAACTACTTCGCGACTAGGGATCCTCTAGTAAGGGATGAGACAACGCGCTGGATGTGCCGCCATTCGAGGGTCAGAAAGAATCGCAGCGCGACGTTTTAAACCACGTTTTAACTTAAAATTATATTCTATTAAATTATATTCGAAAATAATGTAATAATTATTAATATTATATTTATATAAATTTATACTATTATATAATATTTTTATTATTGCACGCATTTACTTAACACATATTACATACAATAAATATACGTTCACATGTCACCATAAGATACACATAATTAAATTTGCAGGAGCTGCTATTAGTTCGCAATCAAGAAAACAAAAATGTATAGCCTTAAGTACAACAGAAGCGGAATACATAGGATTATGTGAAGCTAGTAAAGAAGCAGTTTATGTTAAAGGTCTGTTCAATGAATTGTATGCAGGATGTAATAATATTGTAATATACAATGATAATCAAGGAGCAGGTAAATTAGCAGAGAACACAATCTTTCATGCATACTTTATGCTCTTGATTCGGTGCAATAAAACCATCCAGCTGCTCCATATAGATTTCTTCATTAAGATCACCATTCAAAAAAGCGGTTGTGACATCAATGTGATTTGTTTCCAAATCAAGTTCGGTTGCCAATCCAAATAATAATCTAATTGAAGTTAGTCTCAACAAGGTGCAGAATTGATAATTCTTTAGAATTGATAAGCCTTTAATCGAAGTTTGCCCTGATTAATGCGAATATTTAAATTAATCTTCGAAACACTATTACATTTTGTACTTGCACCTTTTAGAACGATATCACTTACTTTTCAGAGTTAAATTGATAAATTTTTTTATCTATGCTATAATATATAACCAAATCAAAACCGGAAGTACAAACAAAAAAATTAGAAATTTGACTAAAGAAAGATTGAAGACTTTTTTAATTTAAACCTATTCATAATCTTCATTTCAATCATTTATTCCATCCATCAAAAGTCTTTTGAAAGCAGGCCGCCATGTTCTTTTTCCGAGTCATTAACAGATTGGTACTCTGGAATTACAAGCAATTATTTTTCATTATACGGGCTCGTATAAATTTCAAATCAAATCTTAATAAACGACTTTTATATTTTGTGCACTAAGGATAACATATCGCAGTTATTTTTTCTAGAAAATTGTAATCTGTAAATTGTAATGTTTTACTTACATATACATATGTATGTATGTTCATTTTGAACTTGCACCTTGAATAATATATCAGTTACTTTTCATGATAATATATTATTAAATTTGGATAATATACACTCTTCCTGTATGTTCACTTTGAACTGGCACCTTTAATAATATATCAGTTACTTTTCATGGTAATTTATTATTGGAGGAATAAGTGTGGTTGAATTAATTGTAATATAATTTTTTTAAAAAAGAACTAAACCACTTGGGTAAGAAAAGGAAGATCTTTCAATAAGAATACAAAGACATATTAAGTTTACATCAGCGGTCTTTACAGTGAAATATAAGAAATTCTTCTACACAAAAAGAATGTTTTACTGAAATAATTTAACTATAGATACAGAGATTTGAAAATAATTTTGTTGGACCATCAAAATAATTATACATAAGAATTTCAAGCATATAAATGAGCGATGATGTAAAAAAAAATATGAACATTCTGACAATTAGTTTGATTATCCTACATAATTAATCAATTTTCTAATTTTTGTATCTAGTTTTTAGATACTTCAATGAAATCATTCTTTCCATATAAAAACATTTTAATGCGCAGCTAATGGTTACCACAGAATAAAATAAAATTATATTATAATCACATCAGCTTACAATAATTAGGAAGTGGAGGATAAGGAAGGAAAAAATTTCACGAGACTTACAATATGTAATAATCTAATAATAAATTATAAATACATGCATATTACAGCTATACATACAAATCGGGTGACATGACAATGAGAAGTATTCATCTATATACGCACACGTACATTGCCGTTCTTTTCTTGGACGTAAGTCGGGTGATCGTCGATATTTAGTTTAAAAAATAGTTCAACAGATACTATATATAATATACAGGGAGGGGCATTTAAAACAGGTCACCTGAATAACTCGCTTGTTTTTGACAATAGAAGAAAAAGTGTCAAACAAAAGTTGCTTGGTTTCGAGGGGTACATAATGTGATGTCAATAATTGTTTTTTTGGTGGAGGCGCTAAAAAGATATGAAGGTCACCTCCACTTTTTTAAATGGAATTATGTAATTTTTTTTAGATAACGTGATTCCTTTAATTATTTTGCATATAAAAGTATTAAGGTAGAGATACCAAAAAACCAATAGTTTTCGAGATATTTTACACTTTATTTTGATACATATTAACACAAAATGTTAAATAACTCGTAAACTGTTGACTTTTTGATTATCGTACCTTAATACTTTTGTGAATAGAATAATGAGATAAATCAAATGGTGTAAAGAAAACACATAGTTGCGTATTTAAAAAATTATCCATTTTGTATACATATTTTTTTTTAAAGCAACTATGTGTTTTCTTTACACCATTTGATTTATCTCATTATTCTGTTCACAAAAGTATTAAGGTACGATAATCAAAAAGTCAACAGTTTACGAGTTATTTAACGAGACTCTATCGGTATTCCGACGTCAAATGAGGACTACGGAAAAGTGTGGAAAAAACTGCTTTTAACATTCATAAATCTTATTTCTAAAATTATATTTTTATTTAAGATGACTGTTAAATTGATTAATTTGAAGTGTACACAATGTATATTATTATTTATTAAGTAAAAAATACAAGACTTGGTTGAAGAGAGTAGTAACCTCTGAGGCTCTGAAGCGCATGCGCGTGAGCTCGCGACAGCAGAAGCGTTATAACCTATACACTTTTTCATCATCATCACTCCTTTTATCTCCTTTATGTGGAGCATAGGACGTCTACGAGTCTCCTCCATCTTACTCTATTTTGGGCAATCGTTTTTATTTCTGCCCAGCATTTTCCAATAGATTTAATTTCATTATCTATTGTTCTCCTCCAAGACATGGCAGGTCTCCCTCTTTTGCGCTTTCCTTGCGGATTGTATTCCATAGCCAAGCGAGCTATGTTATGCGGATCTTTTCTTAGAGTATGGCCGATCCATTTCCATTTTCTGCGGCGGATTTCAGTGCCTATTTTTTCTTGCTTGGAAGCGCGCAGTAGTTCTTCATTTGTTGGTAAGTTTGGCCAGAACAGTCTCAGAATTCGTCGCAGACATTTGTTCACGAAGACCTGAAGTTTGTTTATCAGTCCATCTGTGTTTTTCCAGGTCTCGCAACCGTATAGCAGCACAGATTTGATGCAAGCATTGAATAAACGAAGCTTATGTATGTTAGACATCTTTGAGCTTCTCCATATTTTATTAAGTCTGAAGAAGGCTTGTCGGGCCTTGTTTATTCTTTTGCTAACATCGATGTTGGTTCCTCCGTCTTTGGCAATTACGCAACCAAGGTATACAAAGTCGTTGACTTCTTCGATTGTGCGTCCTTCAATGGAAATAGGTGTGCTTATGTTTGTTCCAATACGCATTATTTTTGTTTTGTTGGTATTGATCTTTAGTCCAACTTCTGCAGCGTATCTTTGAAGTGCTGAAATTCTCCCCTGTGCATCTTTGTGTGTATGAGATAGTAACACGATGTCGTCCGCATAGTCGAGATCGTCAAGTCGGCGAGTCAGCAGCCACTGTATTCCGCCTGTTGTTTCTTGATTGCATTTTTCCATCACCGTATCCAGTACCATTAAGAATAGCATCGGTGATAGAATGCAGCCTTGGCGTACACCTCTTCTGATTTGGAAGGAGGGGCTCAGTTTTCCTTTGAAGAGAACACCGCATTCCGCGTTATCATATAATTCTTTTATTAATCTTGTTATTTGGGCTGGTATTCCAAATTTTTCTAGTGTTTTCCATATAGCCGGCCAAGTCACGGTGTCAAATGCTCTTTCAAAGTCCACGAAAGTCAGATACAGTGGTGAGTTGAATTCTGCTGCTTGCTCCACTATAATTCGAAGGCTGCTTATATGATCTATGCAGCTGTGTCCCGGGCGGAATCCTGCTTGTTCTTTTCTCAATTTTTCATTGACGTGCGCTGTCATTCTCTCGCGGATGATTGACGCTAGAATCTTCGTAATTGTATTCAGTAGGGTTATTCCTCGCCAGTTCTTACATTCACGGAGATCACCTTTCTTTGGAATTGTGATGATTATTCCTTGTTTCCATTTCGCCGGGATGCTGCCTGTGTCCCATACTTCTGTTATAATGGGGGCAAGTGTTTCCGCCGCAAATGATGGATCAGTTTTAAGTAATTCCGGTGCGATGCCGTCACTACCTGCGGCTTTGTTGTTCTTGAGTTTCTTTATTGCTAATCTGATTTCAGCAACTGATGGTGACTTTGTGCTGATACGAGATGATGTTGTATAGTCTATGTCGCAGTTATCTATTGTTGGGTCGTCGTGTTTAAAGAATTCTACCCATCGATTAAGTTGTTGTTGTTCCGTAGTGAGAATATGGCCATCGCTGTTCTTAATTTGTGGAATGCTTGTAAAATGGCCGGTGATCCTCCTGATACATTGGTATGTTTTGCGCACGTCCTTTTGTTCCGCCGCCACTTCAGCGTCATTGATGATGTTTTCTTCGAATTTACGACGATCTCTTCTTGCCATTTTCTTAATTTGTTTTTCTATGTTGTTATATCTTGCAAGGGTTACATCACTTCGGACCTGGTTTAGTTGCTGATTTAATGTTCTTCTTTGTTCGATTAATTCCCAGGTTTCATTCGTGATCCACATTTTACGGGTACTGTTTTTGATCCCGATGACTTCATTTGCGGATTCTACGTATGCTTTTTGCACTAATTCCCATTTTTCCTTCGCACTTATTGTAGGACTGATATTATTAACTTTGGCTGTTACAGTTTCACAGAAGTTCCGACGTTCGCCTTTATTCTTGAATTTTTCGATATTAAATTTCTTTTGTTTTGTTCTTGTTGTTATTATATTCATTGTTCTTATGCGTATTTTTGCCACGACTAGCTTATGGTCGCTATACATGTCCGCACTACGCATTGTTCGAACATCTAGAAGAGACTTCAGGTGTTTCTTGTCAATTAGCACGTGGTCGATCTGGTTACGTGTTACTCCGTCTGGTGCTTGCCAGGTATATTTATGAATGTCCTTGTGCGGGAATCGCGTGCTGCCGATGAAAAGTCGGTTGGCCATGCAGAGATCAATTAATCGCTCGCCGTTGTTATTGCGTGCTTCTCCAAGTCCATGGCGACCCATTATTTCATCGAGGTTGTTATTATTATTGCCGATTTTCCCGTTAAAGTCACCCATGACAAGTTTGATGTCTCTTTTGTGCGTTGAGGCGATTGTGGACTGCAGTTGATTGTAGAAATGATCTTTTTCGCTGTCGTCTGCTATTTCCGTTGGTGCATAGCATTGAATGATTGTTATATTGCGATTTTTGGCTCGGAAACGAGCGGTTATTAATCGGTCGGAGACTGGATTCCACTCCATTAATGATTTTTTAATTTTAGTGGATATAACTATTCCAACTCCATTAATGTGGGTGGTTGAATTGCCCGAATATATCATGTAGTGATTGTCTGACGTTGTAATGTCCCCGCTGTTCTTCCACCGCACTTCGCTGAGACCTAGGATCTTAATTTTACAGCGTGTCATTTCTTTGCTTAGTTGTGCCAAACGGGATGCCTGTGCCAATGTCCGGATGTTCCAAGTGCCAATTCGTATACCTTTTTGATAGCTAAGGTTCATTTCCGTTGTATCCGTCCGATATCCGAGGCTCGTATTCGTTTCTCGAATCAGCTTGTTTCGGGTTTGCGGGTGATTGGCCCACAGAATCCTATCCAGCCGTCAGAGTTATACTGACTGTCGGTCGGCCGGAGCAACCGGTGATGGCCGTTTTTGTTATTATTTTTATTTAGGAATTCTAGCTGGATTTGAACTCGGGATCTTTGGCATAGGAGGCAAATACTTTGCCAGTGCGCTACGGCCACCACTATACACTTTTTACAACTTCTTTATTAAATATCTCATTTACTTCTTCGGCAACGTATTATTTTTTTTGCTTTAAATGATAAATGAGATCCTACACTTTCAATGTATCAGTTTGTTATTTACTTCTTGACACATTCTGAAAAGATATATCTTTATAACTAATGAATTTTTCATATCCCCCATAAGACATGTGTATTAATCGGACTTTTCAAAAGCGTTTTTCCTGTGTTTGAAGTCGACAACCCTACCTAAAAACTTTATCTAGGGCTTTAGCTACTTTTAAAGAACAATATTTATATTTTTTCGTATTTTTCTAGTCACCTTGCCCTAACGATAGAACCTCCTTAACATTTTGTGTCAATATGTATCAAAATAAAGTGTAAAATATCTCGAAAACTATTGGTTTTTTGGTATCTCTACCTTAATACTTTTATATGCAAAATAATTAGAGGAATCACGTTATCTAAAAAAAATTACATAATTCCATTTAAAAAAGTGGAGGTGACCTTCATATCTTTTTAGCGCCTCCACCAAAAAGACAATTATTGACATCACATTATGTGCCCCTCGAAACCAAGCAACTTTTGTTTGACACTTTTTCTTCTATTGTCAAAAACAAGCGAGTTATTCAGGTGACCTGTTTTAAATGCCTCTCCCTGTATATATAATATATATATATATATATATATATATATATATATATATATATATATATATATATATATATATATGTATATATATGTCTATGAGCATAATTTACAGTCATAAATTAACGCAATTATGTCACTCCTGTGTTATTTGCTATAGATAAAATGAATCAATATTTTTAAATGCCATTTTCGAATTCGATTGTACTCGGTCAGGTACCGTGTAGGATCGCTCGTGTAAAACGCCCAATTCCTCTACATTCGCCTGTCCTGACTTTTGGCTGCTGCATGCATCCTATCGTCATTTACGAAGAGATGATGAGCAAGCAGGTGAGAAACGAGAGATGCCCAGGTGAGGGGGCTTCATGGACCGATGGTAACGGTAGATTACGGGACTCATTAGAATTCACGGTACGCTCTATACGTATTTACGTACGTATTATGTATATACGTCCGTCACGATGCAGGTTTTATTACAAGGTCCGGTTTCTTCGAGGAGCCAGCGCAAATGGGGCAACAGTCTTTCGCATCGGGGGAGATTCGCGATGTAACACAAACAGGGCAGGAAGTAGTACGATAATCTTAACCACCCCCCCCTCTCTCTCTGGGTCAGCAGCTGAAGTCATGATGACATACTCCCAGTAAATGCACAATGCTTACAACCGGCATTATTATTATAATTGCTACCACTACGAGAAATGTGAGCGTTAAAGAAGGAAAAAATGGCATAAAGATAATTGAAAGATGCGGGAGTCTTGCAGACATCTTTAAAGCATTTTTAATTGGCATCATTATTACGATATAGATCCGTGAATTTTATATTAGCAATAATTTATTATCTTAACCAACGACTCATATATAAAAAAGATTCATAGAAAAATTAGAGAGATTAGTTTTTACATGACAAATTTGTAAATTTTGCGTTACAAAAATGTTTTATGTAATAAGCAAAAATAATGACATGTGAGTTAAATTATTTCTAAAAAAAAAAAAAATGTTATATTTTCTTTAGAAAATCTAAAACCTCGACGTTGTTATGTCTATCTTTGTACGACGTATAGTAACGTGGATTATCTGTTATCCATTATCCTCGATCGACCCGGAAATCCTGGCAGACAGGATAATTCTTATAAGTGTACGATACGTCGTAAAGATAAATTACATAGCGATGAGCACCCGCTCGTAGATCGCGCCAACGATCCTCGACCGACTCTATAGATATGTATAAACGCAAAAACGCGTTGATTTTATTGCAATATAATGGCGCGCGAGCGTGCGTGTGTGGATCAGTTTCCAACGCACGCGTGATATAACTTAACGACGACGTTACGCTTAAGGGAGCCAGTCAGCTCGTGGACGACGTTCCTTCAGTCGATGGACACTCAGTAGCTCACCTGAAATACCATTTGCACCTGTTCGAAACCGGCTCGGAGAGGCGGCCAGTCTAGTGAACTCGATTGAATTCCGAGACCGGATTCTGCGAAACGGTGCGACCGTCCACTGCCCCGATTTGCTTTTTCATTTGCCGGCTGGAATATGTGTCCTGCCGAGGCTTTTGGCATGAGAAAGAGAGAAGAATGAGTACGGAAGGAGGATGATGCTCGAATCGTTCTTATACTCCAGCTATCCGTAAGCAGATTTCGATTAGATACGTTTTGTATTATCGGCTCGAGCATATAACTATAAATGAGCAGACTAATTTGACTCATCCGCGCCGAATATCAGTCTAGAAGTATTCAGATGTCTTAAAAAGAGACGATACGGAAATTCATCGAAAGAGATATTTATCGTCGATGAAATTCATCAACTGCGACAGTCTTATCTTCCGTAGTCAGTCAACGAATTCTCATCATCGTGATATATACTAGTTCATCCAGATCTCATTGACCGAAGACTCAAACGATTGCGATTTGCGACGAAGACATTTCATTAACTAGAAGTATATTTCTTTCAAGAAATCTTCGATGATGTGTTTCGTTCTGTAGCTATTAATCTATTTATCAGCATACATCTTTTTAATTTATAATAATTGAGCAAAACATCTTCGATTCCGGAGTCAAATGTCTTAAAAAATTTTCAAGAAGAAGAAGATATATAATAATAGGAAAACAGATTTATTATAGACAAAATTATAAAATATCTAATAAATTGATAACATAAACGTTTTATGTTGAAATTCAGTATACATAGCTGATAATCGATTAAATTAAATAAGAGCTATGTGGAATTATGCAACGATGTCTTTTGATTTAAAAAAAAAATGAAAGACAAATTTATTCCGTTTATCTCGGAATTTGTTTCATGCATCCTTATACTCTTGCCGGAAAAATTTCTTTCAAGAAATAGCATTCTAGCGTCGCATCGATAAGATTGTCGACCTATTCGAGGATTTTAATGCCGGAAATCGCTCTATATCATGACGTTTTGAAAGAACGTGGTGTTTAGAATGAGTCCTGTCGGTCGTCTGGACGGAGAACATTCAGAGATGCTTGCGACTTGTGTGGACTTGACGAACGTTTAGAAGCTTGGAACGGCCGGCGGCGCATCGATGGACGCGCTTGCCGAATTTCTCGGTTTACAGACGCAACCGCTCTCCACCAGTACGTAATCCTGGCCGGTCAAGGTCACTGGACCGAGGGGAATCACCAGAAACAGGTACGGTACGTAAGTCTGCGTGCACTCGCCGTGAACCACATCGCATTCCTTCGATCTGAAACAACCGACCGATGAGAAAGATTCTGTTGAGTTCGTTCACCGGGTGAGAGGCTGTTTACGGGTTGCGTTTGTAGCGATTCCGTAGCGCTTGAATACGTAAGCTAACGTAACTTGGTGCGTAATATACGTGCCTTCACGAAATAGGATGCATGTATATACGAAGCTGCTCATGTACTCTACGATATTCGCATCTATCTTTACGAGATGGTTCTTTTCGAGTAGCATTCAAATAAAAAAAAAGAAAAGAAATTCTTTTATTTTCTCGTATGACTCTATCAATTTCTGCATCACGAGTTTCTCAGATACATACAATATATTTCGATGCATATCCGCTAGTAAAAATATAATTATGTGTATTCTTTACGTATACATTTACAATAATTGTGAGAGAACTTCAATTGCATCGTTCAATATATGTATGACATTAATTAATATAGTTTATACTAATAGAATCATGTTTGAGTTATCTGGGAAAGAATTTCGTACAAAAAAAAGATCTTAAAAGTAGGTGCATGTCGATCACGAACACATAGTTGTAAACCAGTTCGTTCTACTGTGCCACATTCGAATTAATTCAGCGGGTGGCCCAGGTGAATTTTAATCTTGATGTCCCGCTGCTCTTATAAATCACCGTTCAAAAATTCGTACAATATGTTATGTCAATAATACTGACCAAATACGAATCCCATTTACATAAATTAACTACACAAAGTGTATTATATCTAGCAAAATGCGTATATATGGAATGCTCGAAAAACCATCAAGTGTTTTAAGATAAATGGAATTAAAATTTGCTTTGTTATAAAATTTCCAAGCAAGTCTATCTATGAAGAGTTACTTTAGTTAAATATACTCTGTTGAAGATAAAAAGACTTCGCGTATAACAATCTCTCTAAAAGTATAACAAATTATAAAATTTTTTTTCAGTGAATTTTAGACTGAGAAAACTTTGGACGTAAACATAACTACGTAAGCAGAAACTTCATAAAACTCGTTAAAAAATTTGATGCAGAAAAATTAAGAAGCCGCGGAAAAGTTAATTACAAATTTCTCGAGAATCCGAATATCACGATACTCACTCGCAGACCTCAAAGACGACTTGCTGCAGGAGATCGGGGAACTTCTGCACGATCGTTACTGGTTGTCCGCTGGTAAGGCTGATACCGTACATAGGAGCCGTGGTATTGTACCTTGTTTTGCAGAGCCTGGCGGGCGAGCCGCAACTTTCCTTCGCGGAAAACGCACGGCCTGAAAACCCAATGACGATCATTTCGTGGGAATATAATTTTTTTTTCTCATTACGTTGCAGGACATTATAATCTTGCATTATAATCTTCGTGAATCGTAATTCTCTCGCGAATTGTACTTATTTACGCACAAATATATTTAACATAAAACGTTATTGCGGTTTATTGATAGCACTATAGAACGTTATAATACGGTATAGTATACGAGATGATCCCGTAAGAATACGGGATTCATACGGAACCCTATGGAATTACGAAAATTAAAAACAGCATCTTTACAAGTATATAGATCATTACGCCAATGTTCCATGCACATTCAGAATGCGCGAAAAGTTTCGTCGTTTAATCGTAATAAAAATCTTTCCTTTTATAGAAAAAAAAAAGATAATTTTTTTCTGTAGAATGTTTAAAGAATAAATCAATACTCATACATAATTCTTTTTTATAAAAGTAAAAAGAATACTTATTAGCATTTAATAAAATAAATAATGTTTCTTATTTCAAATGTTTATTCTAAATTTAAGACAATACTTCTCACAAACGAGTAATATGTCTAAAGTTTGCTTAAGAATATAAATTCTTTATATTCGAACTTGATTTGGACACATTTGATCAAGTGTGTGATATTAAATCTATTGATTATTAAGATCTACTATAAACGGAGTATAGTGACCATGAACAATTGGTGTTAAGTCGAGAGATTCGCTCTCGGAATCAGCGGCCTTTGTCGAGCATTTCGAGACGAGAGCATATATGCTTGAAACGACGAGTGTGGGTCGTCGGCGGGTCCCGTTATGAGCACAAGGAACGATAACTGTATTGGCTGGATAACACGATGCTTTATCCTTTATTGCTGACCCATCGGTGTTCTACCGACTGACTATTATCGGGAAGATCGAGCACCACGATCTGCGGTGACGACCCTTGAATGGAAAACTCGCGCGGATCATCTCATCGGTCGCGCGCGAATTTCACAAAAACTCCGACGACCCGCCAGGAAGCATGACGAAGTGGGTTAGAAGTCAGGTTAGAAGCGGGTTTTCGTGTCAGAACAGCCGCATAACTGAAGGCTGCAGGGCAGCGAGCAAGTTCGTAAATGGCTGTGCCGATCGGTACCCACTTCGCGACCGGCCGTTCCAATTTTCGTGGAGTCTGCTCGTGGGACCCCAAGTGCTGTTCATCGCTGTTCAGCGTGCGCCGCGAGGTTTTTTTCGAGGTCTTCGGTTGCGTGGGAACAGGGTCGTTTTATGCGAATACCGAAGCAAGAACGCTCGCGCTTCCCGGATAATTCGCGTTTGCGGAATATGGTCTCGCGTTCAATGGAATAGGCTTTCTCGCGATAAATCCTGGAAATCATTTTCTCGAAGCTGAAACAAGTAATAAAACGAAAATTTTTCTATTTATCAACTTTTACTTTTATTTCTTAATGTTCTTGTCGATCGTTGAATCATCGTTGTGTCAATAATTATTTTTAAGATTCTAATACGTTTGCTTTTGTGGACAGTATAAGGTTCAATCTTTTCAATTTATTCAATCAAGATAAGAGCAATTTATTTATTTACGTGTTCATTTCAAGAAATTAAGAGAAATAAAAATGATTATTGATTTTATCATTTCTAAATTTCCGTTTGTACTTCATGTACCGTAAGATCAAAACACATTTATTTTTGTGAATATGATTTAATCCTCCTTCTTATAATTTATTCAATCAAGATAGGAGAGATTTATTCATTTATACGCAAGAAGTTGAGAGAAACATAAAACGGATTTTTTCATTTTGTAGCTCTCGTTCATATATACCTCAGCACGCGGCGAGATTAAAATAAATCTCAACACAAAACAAAGAAGGAAGCGAAATTGCAAATGCAGATATAAAACTGGTCGACAGGAGATTATAACAACATTGTAAACAGCGTCCATTGGGTCACAATATATTATAATTAGCAATTGCAACGCATTTAGATAAGGACGTGAAAAATAGCAATTCACGAGCATTAGAATAACAAGATAATTAAAGCAATTCTAGGATGTCGAACTCTGTCTCTTGTGCGGTTTGGAAGCGAAAGAGAATATCGTACGTTCCATGATGAGGAGAACACGGTGAGTGTTAAACGCGGACTTACCGTTCCGGAAACTTCCGGCAATAGAAAAGTCTCCGTGGGCCGCTTTGTAGTTGTGCAAAAGCGCTTGCCTCGTCAGTTCGGGATCAATCGTCCGTAGCTGATGCGATCGCGCGGTTCGACTACTGCCCGCCCAGAGATTCTTAAAGCTCCTCGATATCGCGGCGCTGCGAGAACGGTACACATAACATCCGTTGCAGTCTGCCTAGCTATTATTAACATTTTCTCTTACATGCTACCGGTCGATAGTTTGAATATAATTTGCTCGTCGAAACATAGTTAATAGTTTTCAGGCCATTGTGTACTTAACTCATTCTGAAGATGTTCTCCCATCAATCATATTAAAGTGAAAAAACGATTAATAAAGATTTAAGCGTAAATTTAAGCATTTTGGATAAATGTGGTTTTTGCTTAAAATTATTAGTAATAACAATAAATCGGTATTTTATTAATTTATACAAAGGATTTTAATTATATATATCTTTATACGATTATCATAATTATTTGAAAGAGACGATTTCAATCACGAAATCTATAAATTTAGATTTCGTAAAATATGATTTTTGTAAAATAAATCATTTTTCATCTCAAGCTTGGCTTAGTAATCAAATCATTTGAATAACGTATACATCATTTAAGATTTTATCTCAAATAATATTTGAATTGATAATCTCTCAGCGAGAACTGCAAAATATTCAAACTATCGGATATTTAAAGAAATTAAGTTATTAAAAAATTTAAGTTATTAAATAAAAATAAAATAAGTTATTAAATAGCAAAAATGTTTTAAAAAATATTTTAATCCTCAAGACATTTTAAATACTTTTTAGACTTCTTCTGTGGATTTATTTTAGCCATAAAAATTTTTTTATACTTTTATTGAATTTGTGTTCTTACTACTTACGAGGGATACTGCATGTTATTCGGCCCTATACAATCACTGGAATCGGTGAGTGCATCACCCCATACGTATTGTAGACCTAGACCGTTACCCTCGCACTTCCTGGCACCGTATGTATAAGTAAAAGCCATGATAATAAGTATCAGACCGAGATATCTGGACATCTGAAATAAAAGAGAAAATACTGACGTCTTAAGAATGAAATGCTCGAAATAATTGGATGTGACACGTTCTTTAATATGACTAAATGGACATAAGGGAGCTCTTATATTTATTTTAACTTCTGAAAAGTCACGTTCTATAGAATTGAATGCTCGTCTTGAGATTTCAATACATCGCTGAGTAATATGCAGTGCCTAAAGTGATATAGTTTCGCATATACATATCCTTATATGCTAGATATTATGTGTAGATATTCTAGCATCATTTGCAGTAAAAGATCAACGTAACATAACGTCGTATTAGATAAAGTGATAGACGCAAGAAAGAGGCGCTTCGCCGCAGGCGAACTCTTGCCGGGAAGGGTATTATCTTCTTGTTAATAAGGATTGATACCACTGACGATGAACTCAAGCTGCGTCAGCATGCGTAGGCTGGATAAGAAGGCAGAGCGTGAAAGAAGAACGTAACGTGTGAGCGACGAGCGAGCGGTCTTGGAACTCGAGTTCGCAAGAGGTCAAGAGCAAGAATAAATGACACACACGCAGGTGTGAGCACGCATTTCACAGCTCGAGAGAAAATTCCGCAACGGTTTCCTGAATCGAAGCCGCTGTGTCGAGCGAATCACTACTTTCGAGATATTCTCCAAAGCGAATCTTAGAATTACGATCAATAGACAAATTATTTTTATAAACACGATCTATTCATTCTCAATGATATGCGTGGATGCGAAATACAGAAAAATAAGTATATTATCGATGAAGTCAAATGTAAAAGAATAAACGTAAATTTCTATTCAAATAATTTTTTTAAAGAATGTAATTAAAGGAATTTTTTTCTGTAGAGCAAGTTGTCATTATTTGTCGTCACATTTCAATATCAAAATAATAACGTCAAATTAATGTCGTAATTTGTTATTAAATATCGAAGAAAGATGATTTGATAAATAAAAACTTGACTACAGAAAAAGAATATTCCTCACTATAGCAACTGTAATTGATAGAAATATCTAATTTCCCTAGTCTATAAGATATTATATATATGCTCTCTTCGCAAATGAGAAACTGCAATTTTACCGGAAAGTGAATATATGAATATATCTGATGTGAGTTCCATTAGACTTCAATTATATTTTATCGATCACATTTTTTTTTTTTTTTTCAGTTATCGTAGTTTATCGTTCTAATTAATCCTTTTACAATGTGAGCACCACACATACGAGTAATTTGATGTAACAGATAATCGCCGGAAAATCACTAGTTCTCGTGTGGAGCTCTCGAAATCTACGTCGAAAGAATTTCCATTTTGCAGGTGAAGTTCACCCGTAAAAAAAAATTATGTCGACTAGAATTATTCTTTTCCCTTTCGCGACGCCTCGTATGTGGTGCAATGAGAATTGCAATGATGTATGTGAGGCAGGGAGGGAGTGGATGGTGTTTGGAGGGGGGGAGGCGAGTGGAGGAGGTCCGGTGGGCCGATGATGGTGAAGGTGCGAGTGAAAGGTGAGAGAGGATATCAAAAAGTTGTAATAACGAAAAAAGTGAAAATCCGGCGAAAGAGAGGAGCGGCGGGGGTGGGTGGTGGTGTCAGGGGAAGGGGCGGAGGCAGGATGTCCGGTGGACCGAAGATGGTGGTGTTGCGAGTGAAAGGTGAGAGAGAATGTTAATAAGTTGTAA
>NW_017279970.1:53021-91748 GCF_001594065.2 Cyphomyrmex costatus
GAGAGAGAGAGAGAGAGAGAGAGAGAGAGAGAGAGAGAGAGCGAACGAGGAGACAAGAGCGTGAATTAGGAATAATGATTAGCGATCGTATAGCTTGACTCCCTATGTGCAGTTCGAGGTTTGTAGGTTGGTGGGACCGTATAAAATCCGTTATGCGCGCTTATATATGCACTACTACAACGAGTGAAAGCGATCGCACATTCGAAAGAAGCTCGACACAGCGCACGACGTTGCATTTTGATTGCAATTTTCACGTATATCGGCGCCCGTGTTACTACGCGGAATAATAATCGGAATTGCTTTCCAATGTTACACGAGTCCTCGTCGCTGTGTTGAACGAGATTCAATTAACTCTGGCACGATTAGGAGGACAAGTTCTACACAGAACCGTTTCTTTAGTTTCTTATGGAAGAGAAAACGGACACATAAAATTGATAAAAATAATTGTTATTTAAGATACTTTATAAAAAGATATTATTTTATAAAATGTAATTAATTTTATCTAAAAGATTTATTTAATAAAAAATTGTTTACAAAGAATAGTTTACTCTCGAAATAAAAAATCTCAAAGTTTATTTATTGTTATTAATTTTTTTTAGAAGTATAAAATGTTGAAAGATTTTATAAATTTCATGTTCCTTTCGCGCGTGGAATTAGAAGATAAAAAGTAAATAGAATCGAAATTAAAAATAATCTCATACATTGGTGAAACGGAGCTTTCATTTGTCAATTACGTTGCAGTTAGTTCGTACTCCCTACATTATTACGATTGGCTAAAGTAGAAGCGACAACCAGCAATCTGTAGTGTGATTAAAAGACATTTTTTTAATATTTTATGTCCTGATTTTGGACTTTGTGCTGAGTTAGAGATTACTTAACCTTTAGACTGTCGGGATTTGAGATATTAAACCGTCCTTTAAAAGTGGCCAAACTTGTGTCTTGTATCAACTATATACAAAGTTCATATCATAGACCGAGCCGATATATCGGCTTCCCGGCAGGATAAGATAAAGAAAAAATTTTGAATCATGAAATTTTTAAATAAGTATTAATAAGGGGTTTTAGGAGCGCTGAATTTGATGGTAATTACCCACAGCTAACGACATGGACGTAGAGAGTATTTATGTAGCTCCTTTTTTCTTTTTTCTATTTTTTAAATTTTTTTTTAATTTTTTTTATGTGGTTGTCTGGATGTATGAATCTAAACTTTAGTATATTTGGTAACATACATATATGTTTCTTACAGATAAAAACTGATTTTCCTCAGAGCCGATACATCGGCTTTCCGGTAGCCTTAAGGTTAATGGATAGTAGGTCTTTTAGCAAAATAATTACATATTTATGGTTTACAAAAAAAAGGATATCACAAAAGTTTATGCTTAACATCAGGTTTTTGTATTATGTTTTAAAGGGGCAGTCTGGTCAAATTAACATAATTTTCAAGAATTTTTTTTAGTACGCCAAGAATGTATTTGTACAAAAGTGTGTTTCCACAATTAATGTATATGTTTTTAAGAAAATTTTAACTGAAAAATTTTTTTTTGCACCCTTGCGGAGATATGGATTTTTGAAGTTGGCGCTGATTTAAAACGGCAGACATGATAACTGGCCTAGGAATCGTCTGAAATACAAAAATCGAGTGCTTTTTTAAAAAGTGGACCTGTGGTTATCGTCCGTACTAGAATCATTGACATCCGATGAGAAAAAACAAAATGGCGGCCTTTAGAAAATTTTGCCTCTTTTTTTACACATTAAATTGTTTTAAAAAAGGGTTAAACATTAACGAATATTTATGATTCTAGTACGGACGATAGGTAGATATGTGTAGAATAATCCCTGATAATTTCAAGCGATTTGGTTCAGTAGTTTTTTCAGAATCGTGTCTGCCAGGTCAAAAAACGTTGTTTTGAGAAAAACGCGTTTAAAGTTTTTTTGTAATAATTAACAAAAGTAAAAAAAATAATTTTCAAAAGTTAACAGATTACGGCTATTATAAACCAACCCTTACACGCACCAATGGTATTTCCTCGGCGGGAGTAGGCGAGAAAAATGACGAAAATTTGTGCATATCCTGATTGCAAATCAGGAAATACAAGTGATAAGAGAAAAAATAATCGCGCGCGGAGACCCTTCTATTGTATGGCTATTTTCAGCCTCTTTTCGACTGTTTCTGCGTAAACCGTTTCTGCGTATACCGATCACTACCATATTTCTACGACCATATAGTATACGAAACCGATGTTTTTTAAAAATCGAATTTTTCTAAAATTTCTGACCAGACTGCCCCCTTAAGTTGTTATAATTTTAAATATACGGTCAATAAAAATCTCGACGATCGAAGATTATTACTTCTTGGAGAACGAACTGACTGACGTTTGACGGGTGCTTGAATAACGAGCCACGGTCAACAACGGGAGAGCAAGGAAATCATTAACGGATACCGTCCAAGGTTGGTCAATGGCCGTGACCGTCGAGAGACGGGTGCGCGCGCGTGTACACGCACTCGACATACCTGTTACCTCGACAAATCCTTGATCCCGGCATTCATCTTCCCGATCTTTCTCGTCCACCGCGTAATCATTATAGCTTATAAAGCTCTTCAGACTAAGTCGGATAAAACGATATTGAGAGAAAATTAGAATGGAGATCTCTGATTGACCGATCTCGATCTACGGTTACACGGTTGAACTATGTCGAAAGATGCGCTTAAAAGCCTATCGATTAATACGAAGTTTAGCCGAAAGAGAGATAACCGCCGGTTATACGTATAATAAATTCATGTAGCGGTCAAAGGATGATTGCTCGCACGTTACACGTACGCCGAAGTTCTCTCGATCTTTCCCTGCGATTGCTCTTTCCACTCCATCACACTTTCTGAACATTATTCGTCCTGGGAGCATTTAGCAGCACCAAGCGGGCGTGTTTCTTTTTATTAGTGCGATTAACTAGCTCGATTAACGTTACGATTAATTAACAAAGCCCCGGTGGTGCTTCATTTCGGCATGAAAAGGATCGCGGAAAGAAAAAAAAGAGAAGGAGTTAACCAGATCTCGTGATCCATGTCTTCCGTTCCAATACGTCCCTACGCACAGTGGTCTAAAAAAGCGGTTTGCTGCTCAAAATTCAATAATTTTTAAATTCATGGTAGTATCAATATGAAAATTGATACACATAATCCAAAATATATTTTTCAATAAATAATAGAGAAAAATTGAAGTATATGTATTTGTAAGAATCACAAAAATAGTAATAACAGTTAAATTTTATTCAATTTTTATTTTATGATTTTTATTATTTACTAACAGTATTTTCTGCATAACAATATTATACATGTTAAATATAGGTATTCAACATTTCAAATAAGTTTTTATAAGATTATTAAAAGAATGATTGAAAAATCTTTTTATTGTTAACAATATGTGTGAATAAGAAATAAAATAAGATTAATCTTAACGAATTAATGATAAAAATGTTGTCAGAATATTTTTGATAAATACTGTTACGCGCAGGAAGATTGTATGAAAATCACAGGAAGAACATCAGAAGATCGCAGGAAATTCAGGAAGAACGTAGGAAGATCGATCGCACACTGAGAAAAAAATCCACATTTTATTTTATTAACACAAGAATATAAATAGAATATATGCAAAATATATTGCATATATTCTATATATGCAATATATTTTCTTTGTCTACATTCTTTGTCGAATAATATTTGATTGGATATTAAGATGAATCGGAAAAATCATTCTTTTTTATCCGATTACATGCAACATCCAATAAAATCATGCATTTATTCGACAAAACTTTATTGGAACTTATGCATGTCTGATTTATAATTATACTTAAGAATTACCATGAAAATTTGATAATGTTGGAATATACCAGAACTATTATCTGGAATTATTAAAATTCTTATATACAAGGCTGGGCATGTATTTAAAATACTTTTATTTAAAACACAGTTTTCGCAATAAAAGTAGATTTTATATTTTATATTTCAGCGATGTACATGAAAGTATTACGTATTTTGTATTTAAAATTGAAAGATTGAAAGCTTTATGTACTTCGTAATTTAAATAATAACAAAATCTTCAATATCTTAGTATTTAAAATACAAACATACATACTTTCAATCTTTCTTTATTAATACTGAAATACAAAATACACGATACAATTGTCTTACAATTACCGTTTTCAAATAAAAGTATTTTAAATACATGCCCAGCCCTGCTTATATATACGTTGATCGCAAGAAACGTTCGAACAAATAGCTCTAGAGCGAGTGCCATATTGGATTAATGGTAAGAATTATGTAAATGGTAAAAAAATCTTAGTCGATAATATATAGATCGGTAATGTAGACATCTTTACGATCCCTTTAAAAAGCTGCAATAAGAGAATTTAGAAATATTTGTGTTATAGCTTTTTTTCGCTTTTAAACGCAAAAAATATTTCGCTATAGTGAGAAACATAAATGCTTATAGATTCCAAAACCGCAAAATTTTATTATCGGATCTTATTATAGAATCAATTTGCAATACTACAAACAAAAAAACACAATACCGGTCGACTCGGCTGAATATCTTTTTTGTCATTATAGCAGTATTTTAGAAAAATGTGTAGCAGCATTTTAGAAAAATAGTTTCAAAACGATATAATCAAGTTTAATGCCATTTACACCATTTACAGAGAAAAAAATTGGGAAATTTAACGATACATTTTTGTTGATTATTTTATTAATAATTTTGACATAGTTCTCTCTTAAAGTTCAAATGTTGGAGCGAAGCGATCGATAAGCGTTCGCGTGTTCTCCGCGTCTTTAGGCCATATTTTTAGATAAAAATGAAATATTATCTTGACTTTTGTTGATGAATATATATTATATAGAATAGACATTCTTCAATACATTGGCAGTATAAATTCCAGTTTCAGTTATACTTTATAATTCGGACTTTTGAGCAGCAAACTGCCTTTTTAGACCACTGTGCTACGTCCCGCTGCAGTATAACGTTACTTACTCCACCGTTGCGACCTTGCGGTTAATTAAAAGCGTTCTCACGCCTGCCTGCATCGCGCACCTCTTGGATCCGTGATGCGGTCGCGGTCCTTTTTATGATCTCTCGTTCCGCCCTGGATTTTTTTCTCACGAGTCACGATGAGACGCGGCATGCATACACGATTTACACACGGTTCGAATTTACAATACGACTGATCGAAATTTCAAGAAAGCGGATGTACGAAAGAAGAAATATCACAGTCGTGTATTGAGAAGCTGACAAAAACGAATGTCTTCATATTAATTCATTTTTTTTTACATAATGGTTCTTGTACACTCTCTTGTCCATTTTTAATCCGAGATTAATGTAGAATAATATTAATGTTGGTTTAATTTACTTTTTATATTTTCTTTTAGTTATTTAAAAATTAAAAAAAGATAAAGAATAAATTAATTCGAGATTAATTTTCATTGGTAGAAATAAGCATCAGCCAATGATATAAATCTTCGTTTTTTAATCTCTTTTTCATTATCCATTAATTAATAATAACGAATAATATTAATTAATAATCTGCTTTACGCGTGTATTATCATATTAATCCAAAAATGCTTGCGGAAAGTTCCATATACGATTGTTATGTCTTTGCATCCTGAGAAAATTTATTAAGAAGCGCAGAAATATTTAAGATTATAATAATATCAAAACGCCTGCAAATTACACTTAAATAATCTCGAATAACTCGGAAAATGTTTAAACATATATAAATGCCATTTAAACACGTCGCGACAGATGATCGTTAAAGGAAGAAAAGCGATGAGCACGTGGGATTCGTTTAAACCTCCTGAAGAGCTTAAGATCGAGATCTCCGCCGGCGCCATGCTGGCGGCGATTTCGGTTGGGGATTATTCCAAACAACGATTCCTCACGTCGTTCTATGTGCGTATAATCGTCTCGGCCGGCCGTAAAGGTACTGTTACTACTCAAATTATAATAGAATCGTCTTTTCTTCTTCATTTTTATATACCTAAGAGATAACGATTTGAAAAATCTGTTATATCTGAGAAATTCATTTTTGTCACAAAATAGATTATACCTTCTTCTATGATATTATTAATTATGTTAACAGAAATCGATAAATAATTTATTACTTTCGTTACTATCTACAATTAAACTAATTTGATCAATCAATATGTTAAATGGATATCTTGGAATACCATATTTTAACTCTAACATTATGTATTCTAACTTTTTGCGATTCTTTATCGAGATAGATATAATTTTTGCAATAATACTCCGTATTTTTTAAACAAAGCATAAATAATAAAATGTACTTTTAAGATTTTCATAAAATTTTCAATTATTTAATGCTATCGTAATTTTATTTACTAGTAAAACATAGATATATTAATGTGATTATCTTATCTTTATATATTTATATATACCATATATACCCATAATGTATATTTATACATTTCAATTTTTTCACATTGACGTCGAAATTGTTAATAAAATTAATCGGGCAATAAAGCTCGAGAATGTACCGTTTTTACTTTGAGAAACAGATTCCCTACGGTCCATACGCGACGCGTCACCGACTCTAACGGTAACGTTGATTCGTCCAAAACGTCGTTTCCTCATATACAAGTTGAACGTATCGAGTTGTATTTTATTTATATCGTTGTGAGCGATAACGGTATATGCGTTTCGGTGGTTCGTTTCATGAATAAATTATTTTAACTGTCGTGTCACAAGACAGTAACATTTTTTTTTGTAACTATGACAAATTTTTAACTATCATATAGAAACAATCTACTTATTATTTGATTTATTCTTGGAGCTACAAAACTATTTTTACTTTAATCAAACTATCATAACTTATTATTAGTTTATAACAATCGAATTCATACATTTTACAGCGTTATTTTATGGAAATATTTTATAAAATGAACAATATTTAAATATTATAAAATGAAAGCAAATCTTGACTTAATCCATATATTTGAATATCAAATGTTTGACTTAATGTTAAAATCTAATACAATATTTATCTAATATCAAAATAATAGAATAAAATATATGTTTTACAAAAAAACGAATTTTAGTTTTTGATTCAGCGAATCCTTATTTTTGTCAATCACTGATAATACATACATAGTAGAGCGAAAAGAATTTTGTCAGTAAAAAAGTGAAATTTTGAATAGTGTCTGGATAGTAAACTGATGTTAAAGACGTTATTTCGATGTTAAAATGATGACAAATAATGTCAGCCTGTTACTTGAGTAATTTTGCGGTTGCATCTAGAAAAAATCCGCGGCCTGTGGCGGCATAGTTAAACGTCGCATTTACGTTGTGTGCCTTAGATAATAAACGTTTGTAGCACCACGAAGCGGTACAATCGTGAGATTATTATTTCTTTGAAAGAAATATTTAGTGTCTCTCTTTGTCTATATTTGAGCCAGTATAGATTTTGAATTAGGAATTTAAAACTTAACCCGTAAGGGTGGATGTGTATAGACATAAAAGATAGACCTATTATATATGTCTATGAGTGGATGTTGTAATTAACTGTTCAACCGCATTCACCTAAAGATCTATCTAGTTGATACTAATTAAAAATAACATCAATCTTATAATCTTGTGCTCAACAATAATATAAATATCACATGACGTTTCATAATAAATACATTTTTGTGTTTATCGGTATAACATTAATGTCTTTAAAACGTATTTTTAATTGGTGTATATCAATTTGTGTGTATCAATTGAACATTATCAAACTTCACTTTGAATTTATAAATCTAGATCTAAGTTTTTGAATTTTTTCTTGTTTTCGCAAAATTGGTTGTCCGAAACAAATGAATTTTGTAGGACTTGCAAAAATCGATTATTGATAGTGTTTTTGAATTATAACTTCAAAGACACTTTTAATCTGAATTTTACTCACCATGAGGAACATTTGCTTCAGCTTCAGTTACAAGTCCTTTCTCGGCTCGTCCGATAATCTCCACGTTTCATTAAAATCGAGCAGACTGTCCTCGAGAGACCGGACAAGTAAAAAAAATTATAAATACCGAAAAAGAGAATATTAAAATTGGGGCCACGATTCACTCTTTCGCTTCCTTAAACACCGTTCATGTCACTGCACCGGATGTTGAGTGGGGTCGAGCACCTCCGTCCTCGCAGGTAGATGTCCAGAGGTTGACTGTAGAATCGTAAGTAACCGCTCTGTGCTTGGGCAGCCAGCCGGGGCGAAAGAGGGGATCTTTCTTTCTCTTTCTTCCTTTCTAGTCAGGGATACCGATGGCCCCTATTCTGTTTTTAAACCTTTTTCCGCGTATTGGTGGAAACAGAAGACAATAACTTGATGTCAATAAAAAGGGTAAACCTCTGCTAAAACCAGCTAAAACTCCCTTTTGCAAATAGATCGTACGGATTGGAAAACGCAGAGAACACTTGAAATTTTTTTTCTACTAGACAACCGAAAGAAAATATATGTATAGGGACCTGTGTAGAAAACATTATCCCTCTTAAATAAAAGCTTTGAAATTAATTTGAATAAAACATTTATCTTATTATATAAGTTCTATTGTTATAGAGTTGTTATAAAATTAGAAATCAAGGAATTCGCAAAATTTTTTAGAAAGTTAAAATTCTTAGTTTTTAAAGAAGTTTAATACGTGTATATCACATGTACAGTTTTGAAATACTACCAATTCAACTATTAAATAGAAGCAATGTCAGCAATGTTAACAGTAATTTACACTGACTGCATTCAGCAAAAGGTTCATTTTGTAACTATTAGAAGTTTTCTTTATTGAGATAGGATTATTCCTCTAGATCTAAAAACACAATTCAATCAGCGCGAAGAAAACTTCTAATAGTTGCAAATAAAAATATAAATAAACATTCATCGCGTTAAACGCGATTATGTTAAATTACTTTCTCACAATAAAATATTTAATAATTTCCAAATTAGGAAAAAAATTAAGAAATTATTATTGAAAGCACCAGAGAAACTCATGAAATTTTATCTGGAAATTAGAGAAAAGTTATGGAATTTTAGGATAAGATTTGTGACACCGATTAAAATTGGAGAAAAAATGCGAGTTTTACAGTACATGAAAAAATATTAAATATTCAATAAATAATAAAAATTTTTTTATGGGATTTTTGAATTTACTGAGATCATGTAAATATATAAATTTGTTAAATATATTCAACTAAAAGCAATATATTTTTAAATACAATCTAACAGATTTATATGTTTACATATAATCTCAGGAAATTATTATATCATATTAAATTACTCTTATACATAGCTTTATCAATTAAATTTTTTGGAAAAATTTTAAGAATTGAATCAAGCAAATAATATCAAATTTATCGTAATTACCAAAAATCCTAGATCTTAAAATAAAGATTACATTCTTAGAGCATGAATCATCTTGAACAAAAATCTTAATAAAAAAACAACAAAATAGATATAGATAATCTATGCTACTATTAAGGTAAATGTACCGGTTATTGGACAGTTAAGGAATTGCACGACGAAATCATTTATTTAAACTTCAGAAACATTAAAATTTTAGTTTATTACACATGCTTAGTAAGAATGGATGTTTTCTGAAACTAAATTCCTCCATTATCAAATATGTTATTTGCGTTTATTATAAATGGTATTTAGTCATAAATATAATATGATTCAAATGTCCGAATTATTGGACAAAAAATGTGACGTGTCTCTGTGTTCACAAAAGTATGACCCAACTATTGGACAAATAATAAGCAATTTTCTTATTATAGAAGAGAATCGCATTTTACTTACTTATCAATCAAGATTGTTCAAAAAAGTTTATCGAAATTGCAATTAGTGAAGTTTTATATAAAGTTTTATATGTAATATATACAAAATATGTTTGCAGTAGACAAGGTACGCTAAGGAATGTCCAATAATTGATACACGCATATGTGTAAATGTCCTAATAAATGGACGATTGTCCATAAAAGAAATTTTTTTTACAAAAGTATAATTTTTAATATGAATAAATTATATAATACTTAATTTCTAAATAATATGAAAAATTGCTTAAAAATTTATTTAGAGTAACACATATCATCAAAAGCTTAATATTTAAAATTGTCACAATTTGTCCAACAATTGGGTCGTGTCCACGAACTGGTACATTTACCTTATATTCTATAATTATATTTTTTTATGAAAAATGAGAAATAATTGATAGGTTAAACCAAGCAACATTAACACTTCAATCATTATAGAAAATAAATTTTGTAAAACTTACAATATATAGATTTCACTTATTTTAAAAATAATGTATCTCAGCATTTGTTATAATGTAATTCATAATACTATATATTCAAAAACACATTTTCATATTACGGGCATTTGCAAGCTGTTTTTGATATTCTAATATTTTTGTAACATACATAGAACATATACAGAATGTTGCAAATCAATAATTGCGAAAATATGACGTGAGTTTGCCAAGTGTACGATTTGATAACAGCGTAGTTAGTAATATTAATTATCTCGAGTAACAGCAAATTCGGTTGACAAAAATACTACAATATAAATTAAATTAGTATATATAGTTTACATGCAGAATTATAGTATAAAATAAAATATCCAGTTTACAAAGGAACGTGCTATATATTGCAAAATTAATACAAAAAAACTAACGTTACCAACCAAAAGATTACGTTTGTAATGGATGATCAAATCTTAGAATCCCATGGATTCTATACTCGATTTGGGCCAAAAATCGATGAAGACACAAAATATCTCGAAAACAATCTAACTGAGCCCAATAAAATTCTGGACTCAAAGTATTGGTAGCTGATCGGATGGTATTTTCCAAATCCTATAACTTTTATTTAAAATATTTTTTTCAAAAATGCATTGTTCTTGAGATATTTTGCATCAAAGTCAAAATAGCCAAATATGTTTCTTTGTGTCGGGTACAGAATCCATATAGAATTCTAAGATTTAACATCTAGAATATTTTTAATGTGATGTTTCGACTGCCCATATAGCATAGCGGCACATGCAAAATGCCAAAAAAGTGCTTTTATGCAGTTTTTTTAGCGCTTTGTTAACGCTTTTTAGGCGCTGTGTTACTTGGGTGGTAACGTTAGTTTTTTTTTTTTATATCATTTTTGCAATGTAGTAGGTTTACTTGTCAGTGAAATATTACACATATTTTGCCAAACACGTTAATTTAAGCTAAATATATTTTACTAACTTTCAAGTTTCATTATATAATTTTAGTTATACAATTTTGGTACATTCCATGGCAGCTTCAATTTATATGCGACTGTATAAATCAACCGAATTCGTTATAACTTCTCGTCTCTTTTCTTTAAAATATTGGACAACTGTTTTATATATTTTAGCATACATTACAGTATAAGTCAGTATTAAACTAAATGATCTTACTGATTTAAATATGGTAAAAAAAAAATTAAAAAATCACGAAGAATAATTGTTTAATCGTCGAATTTAATGGAATTAACATGTGTATCTATGTGTCCACCACGGTAAGAACCACGCTTCTTTTTTTGCTTCTCATGTCGAAACTTCTTGCCCTTTGTAAACTTCAACACTTCATTAGCGCGTTCCCCCCATGATCCTTTTGCACCTTTCTGTACAGGAAAAAAAATAAATATTAAACATTTTTAGATTTTTCTTAAAAATTAAAAGATTATATCTTTTTGTGATAAAAATCCTGATTTTTCCCTCACCTTTATATACATCTTTATTATTAATCATCAAAAGTGATTTTTTTATTTTGGGATGGGGCTGTGATATCAAAGGATTTTCTTTTATCGAAACCACCCTTAAAAGTTCCTCTATCATTACTCTCATTGTTTCCCCACGATTTTCTGGGTCCATCATTATCCCTATTGTTTCCGCCCCAAGATTTTCTGCCATCAAAACCACCTCTACCACCACCTCTACCACCACCTCTACCACCACCTCTACCACCACGACCGCCTCTAAAACCACCGCGACCACCGCGACCACCCCTATCATTATCATTGTTCCAATGTCCAGCATTATCACTACTGTTGCTCCAACGCCCACCCCGATCGCCGCCGCGTCCACCTCTAAAACCGCCACGACCACCCTCGGCATGTCCTCCTCGGAAATTACCCCTACCGCCTCTAAATCCACCCTTAAATCCACCTCGTTCCGAGTTTTCTTTTTTAAAACTGTTATCATCATCTTCATCCTAAAACAAAAGAGGAATAGGTCAATCGCCCATATTAAAAGCATGTTATTACAAAGCAATTCACATTTTTTTTCTTGCTTTTATTTGTTTTAGATTTTATAAAATTTTAAATTTGGATAAATTTGGTGAATGCACGGAAACATGGTCTCAAGCAGGGTCTCAAGCTTTTGTAAAAAGGGCGAGTGACCTAAGCCTCTTGGACGGTTTCCAAGCATTTACCTTTGCTTCAAACGAATTATTAGCCAACTTAGGGTCCAATTTGATGTCCTCGCTTTTCACACGCTGATATGTACGATTTTTCTGCAGCTAAATAAAAATAGGTGATAAAAAAAAATATTTGTATCATATCTCGATAAATGCACGTCTAAGGTAAATGTATCAGTTAGGTTTAATTTTCTATTAGGTTAACTTGTTAAGCTTGATTTAATGTTTCACTCAATAAGCTTCACCCATGACATCATCACAGATGAAACTCGTTAGATTAAGCCTAACCACAAGTTAACCAAAAAAATGGAAAACCTGACGTTAGTGAACATGACATTATTAGACGCGAACCGATAAAAAATTGAAATACTAAACCTTTAATACATACTACTCTAAATAAATTCATTATTTATAAAAATTTAATAATTAATTTATTCTGAAACATACATATCATTGAAAGCTTAATATTTTTTATTTTTATCATTTCATTCAATAATTGAATCATGTCTATGAACCGATATTTATCTTAATTGTTACTTAAACATAGCAGTAAACGCTGCATTCAGAAATTGAACAAGAGAACATTGACTGAATAGACAATTAAATTAGTTATACAATTCTCAAACTTTTTATTGAGTAACTTGTGCAAGAAAATTTTAAATATATTCATTGATTACTTTTCATTCAGTTTAGCCAATTTTTCATTCAAAATGTTATTGTATTTTAAACTGTATTTTATATAAAGACTTCATACACATATACAATGCATGCAAAAGTTTCTGGCTAGTGACATTTTGTACACTAATTTATATATACATATACACAAACATATATACCTGTATATATATATATATATATATACACACCTTATTTCCATTGAAGCTACTATTAGCTTTTGTAAAGTTGCCATAGTTATTTTTTGCAACTTTTGCTGGTGTTTTTTCTTCATCATTATCAGTGTGTTTTCTTTTTTGTCCCTTGTCGATATAAGCTAGTGAGTGAATTTTTTCTTTATTGGAATCATTGGAATCTGAATCAGATTCGCTCGAGGATTTTTTTTTGACAATTGTCTTGACCGATGCTGTTGTCGGTGTCTCATCTTCTGAATCATCTGAATCTTCACTAGAAGATTCTTCTTTCTTCGGTCTTTTAATCATCATTTTTGATACTGCCGTTGTCGTTGGTTTCTCATCTTCATCGGATTCATCGTCTGACTCCTCGCTTGACGAATCTTTCTTCTTTTCAGAATCTTTTTTCTTTACAGAACTAATTTTATTAGTACTTCGATTATCAATAATTGGCGTTTTATTAAGCGCCACTTTTGTTACTGTCATTGCTGTTGGTTTTTCTTCTTCATCAGATTCATCATCAGATTCCTCACTTGATGAATCTTTCTTTTTTACAGAATTAATTTTATTAACAGTACTCTGTTTAGCAAAAGCTGGTTTTTTAGTCGGAGGTTTTTCATCTTCGCTGCTTTCTTCGCTGGAGGAAGATTTTGTTTTCTTAGTAGCGACTGCTGAAGTTGATTTCTTAGTGCTAACTAGAGCAGGTTTTTTAACAGGCTGCTCTTCTTCGCTATCATCACTATCTTCACTTGAAGATTCTTTCTTGTTAGTTACTTTTACTGGTGCAGCTGGTTTATTGACAGCTACTTTTTTGGACGTTTCTTCATCACTGCTTTCTTCACTTGATGACGACTCTGATTTTTTAACTGCTTTTGCTGGCGTCGGCTTACTCTGATTTTGTGTATTCAAAGTTACAATTGCTTTTGTTGTGATTGTTTTAGGTTCGTCTTCACTGCTCTCTTCCTCGCTTGAAGAAGAATCTTTTTGCTTAGCAGTAGCTAAGAAAATTGGTTTTTTAACAGACTGCTCTTCCTCACTGCTATCATCACTAGAAGATTCTTCCATAGCAGTTTGTTTTGCTGATACTAAAGATTTACTGATAACTGATTTTTTCTGTATATTGTCATTCAATGCACCCACATTATAGCCTTTGTTCCTATTTTGCTGAACTGATGTTGCTGATTTTTGTTTTTTTAATTCTGTTTTTAAAGCTGCATTTGTTAAGGGTGTGGATGTCTTAATTGTTGACTGTTTGGTAGTTTTTAAATTTACCATTTGAACATTAGGATTGTCTGAAGATGAATCACTGGAAGTTGAATCAGATGAATTATCCATTGATTGAACTGCTTTTAATACTGCCTTTGCTGCTATGAGGGTATCAGATTTGGCTTTGTCATTTGTTTTTTGTTGTAGCACAGTTTTTGTTTGAACTTTTGGTGGTTCTTTATCAGTAGAACTCGCATCAGAACTTTCTTCTTGCATAACAGAAGCCTTTGCATTTTCTTTCTTTGCTACTTCTTGATCTTGTGCTTCATCTTCACTAGAATCATCTTCCTCAGAAGATTCTGCTATCTTTTTAAGAGCCACTGTCTCAACTCCTTTACCATTGATTTGAGTATTTGTTTCTGTTTCCTCTTCACTTTTCGAGCTACAATCTGAACTGCTTTCCTCAGTTATTTGTGTAGCTAATGTATGTGGGATCTTTTTAGGAGAGTTCTTTTGGAAATACTTAAATACTTCCATTAACATTGGACATTCTCTTCGCAGGAGAGGCTGAAATATAAAAGCATCGATAAAGCAATTATTGTTAATTGTATGTAATATTTAAGAATTTTAGGATGTTAAAATAAAAATTACAACATACAGATAGTATGGAATAATCGAGAATGATCATATTAGGTGTGTTGCCCACGTGGTGTTAACGAGTATGGCGTCTGGCGGTACTTAAGTACCGCATGGCGCGTGGCGTTCAGCCATTCTTGCAACTTACCGGTTTAGTCTTCTTCTGGAAAACGACCGCCAGCGATGTATCCTTCTTTAGCAAATAGTTATACACGAGACCAGCTAATAACAATTCGTCAGCGTTGTCCATGGTACCAGATACGTATGCAAGTGAAGAAGCCAATAAACTTACGAAAATCGCTTTCGCAACCTCCTCACACGTTGGCTTCGTTACTCAAGTGGCAAAATAGCTACTTGCTTTTCCTGTGGCCTTCGTGGCGCTGCTGTTGTTTATAACTGCAATATATACTTTAAGCGGGGAGCACAGACTTTTGCATAACGCATAAAGCATGTGCATAATGAATTTCATTGGTCCATTTTCTTATGCATGAGTCAATGGACCAATCAAATTCTTTATGTATATGGTTTATGCGTTATGCAAAAGTCTGTGCTCCCCGCTTTAGGGTATATCCACACAACCTGCATAGCTGCATAAACATATGCTGGATTCACACTGCATACGATTTTCGTCGTTTTGCAACCAATAAGAAAAACCGTATCATCGATACAAAGCAAAAATTTGTTTCCTGATTGGTTGCAGAGTCGTCGTACGACGAAACTCGGTAGGCTGCATTCCGTTTCTAGCATATGCGCGCATGTTATATAATAGCCTGGTTTACATCGTGAAAGAATTGGTACGCGTATTAAATGTGTTTCATGCGTTTACGGGTACGGTCGAGTTGCCACTATGAAACTTCGAAGCGTTTCTTGATTGGTTAATTTGTAAAATTCTTTCTTCTGATTGGTTAATCAAACGCTTCGAAGCATTCGTAGTGGCAACTCGACCGCACCCTACATCGCCATTTGTATCATTTGATATGCGTATCAGTTTAGTACGATACTGGCCTGGTTTACATCGTGCACTTGATACGCGTACTAACTAGTTACTTTCTATTGAATTATCTTAATTTCAGCGATATATGTAAATGTATACACAATAAACGAATTTATGTTAAACATTTTGATGCGTATTGTATCAATTTTATACATCTTTCTTTAAATACATTGCTAAAATTAAGATAATTTAATAGAAAGTAACCAGTTAGTATGCGTATCAAGTGCCCGATGTAAACCAGGTCACTCCTGCTTGATACGCTCGTACCAAAATAATCCGACAACGTTTACATCGCGTGCGTACTAAATGTTTAGTACGAATTTGATACAAATATAGTACCTGATACGCGTATCAAGTGCACGATGTAAAGAAACGTATACGAAAGTCTAGGGAAATACTACAGTATACGTTACGTATACTATAGTATTTCTCTACACTTTCGTATACGTTTCTTTTCAAGAATAGAGCCCCTGGCCAATGAGCATCACGTATACCATAGGGGAATGCGCGCATATGCGTGAAACGGAACGCAGCCATATGCATAAAGAAAATTATCCAATCGCATTTCTCTTAAGGCGGAATCCATAGACGTTGCTTAGGCGTTGATAAGGTACGGATACATGTTCGTAAATTAGATCATTTTATACTTTATCACAAATTTGAAAAAGTAAAGTGTAAAGTATAAAATGATCTAATTTACAAACATTCGTACCTTATCCGAAGCCATTCTTCGTTTATTTTCCTAATATTTATTGCAATAAATAATATTTTCATAATGAAACGACGGACATATTGTACGCTTTCTCGATTTTGTCGCTTGCTGCTTGCCGTTCGTTCGGTTCAACTTCAACGAACTGCGGCAAAATGTATTTTGCGCCGGAAGTGCGTCATCTAGCTTACATAAAATTCTTAACCAATAGTAACGAATTGCTGCTGCAGCGTGCTGCGCATGAAAAAGTACCTTAAGCCTTAAGCCATAAGGAATGGACGAATCATAGTCGATTATTCTCCTCGAATTCAGGTGCTTTTTCATGCGCAGCACGCTGCAGCAGCAATTCGTTACTATTGGTTAAGGATTTTATGTAAGCTAGATGACGCACTTCCGGCGCAAAATACATTTTGCCGCAGTTCGTTGAAGTTGAACCGAACGAACAGCAAGCAGCAAGCGGCAAAATCGAGAAAGCGTACAATATGTCCGTCGTTTCATTATGAAAATATTATTTATTGCAATAAATATTAGGAAAATAAACGAAAAATGGCTTCGGATAAGGTACGGATACATGTTTGTAAATTAGATCATTTTATACTTTACCACAAATTTGAAAAAGTAAAGTATAAAATGATCTAATTTACAAACATTCGTACCTTATCCGAAGCCATTCTTCGTTAATTTTCCTAATATTTATTGCAATAAATAATATTGCCTCGATTTTGCCGCTTGCTGCTTGCTGTTCGTTCGGTTCAACGAACTGCGGCAAAATGTATTTTGCGCCGGAAGTGCGTCATCTAGCTTACATAAAATTCTTAACCAATAGTAACGAATTGCTGCTGCAGCGTGCTGCGCATGAAAAAGTACCTTTCGACTGTAATTGGTTAATTTCTTACAGCTTAGGGCTTAAAACACGTATTGTAGATCCGGGGTAATGCATAACGCATAAGAGAATCAATCAATCACAATATTAAGCGGGGAGCACAGACTTTTGCATAACGCATAAACCATATACATAAAGAATTTGATTGGTCCATTGACTCATGCATAAGAAAATGGGCCAATGAAATTCCTTATGCACATGCTTTATGCGTTATGCAAAAGTGTGTGCTCCCCGCTTAAGACTACTATCTCTATTCTCTATGGTCGAGCGTCAGCATGAAAAGCCAGCTTATTGCGCGTAAATGGTCGAATTTGATTGGTCGAATCTGATTGATCGTCGTTTCTTTTCAAAATTTATAATCCGGTACGTGCTCGTGGTGTCAATTGTCGGTTTGATTTTCCGACGATTTTTTTTGTGATTTAACTGTTTTGCAGCATGACAGAGACTCAACAGAAGACTAAGTGCATTACTTTGAAAGGTTCTGCCGAGTTGGTCACGCAATATCTGCGTAAGTATACGATTTTATGAGTCAATTTTAAACTTTAGATACGTTTAACCTTTCTCTGATTGCTACCTTTCGTTGTAGGCTATGGGGTCAATAGTATACTCTATCAAAGAGGGATATATCCACCAGAGACTTTCACGCCCTCCGAACATTTTGGTTTATTCATCTTCACATCCACGGATGAAAAGATCACGTCCTTCTTAAATACTGTGCTGGGACAAATTGAAGAATGGCTCGTCCAGCGTAAGGTGCATAAAATCACGCTTGTTATAACAAACGTCAATACAAAAGAAGTGCTAGAAAAGTGGGATTTCAAGGTTGATTACGAAGATCAGAAGATGAATGGAATAGATAGTACAATGAAGGGTGATTTGCTTGAAGTAGGGACGAAAGATGTAAAAACTATACAGAAAGAAATACGCGAAGTAATACGTCAGATCACAGGTAATTTAAAACAACTCATACGTTTTTTATAAATAAAACATGACACATTTCAGGTGGCATAAAACACTTCAGCGATATTGTTGTAACACTGAATATTTATGCTATTGAATTTAAAACGTTCAAATTGTAATACGAAGTATTTTTACAGGTACTGTGAGCTTCTTGCCACTCTTGGATTGTTTGTGTTCCTTTGATATACTTATATATACAGTACCTGACTGTAACATTCCCAACCAGTGGGACGAAACTCAGCCAGTTTTTATTGCAAATAGTCAAGAGGTACAACTTAGATCATTTTCAACTTCTTTACATAAAATGGATACTGTAGTTAGTTACAAAAATACCTGAGCCTATATTTATCTTTTTATATGTAATGTTTGTAAATACAATTTTATTTCAACTACATATGTGTTAACCACCATTACCAAAGATTGCTGTATTGTTTCATACAGGTTAGTGATTAAATAATGTAGAAATACTTTCTCATAGACGACGCATCCATATTAAAACACATCAAGTATGTTAATTAAAATATTACATTTATTAATGTTTGCAATTAGTATGTCAGGTATTTTTATGTGACAAATATATATATATATATAATATATATATATATATATAAACCAACATATTTTAAATGTGAGAAAAGTACTAAAAGAAAAATATATACAATTAAACATGTTAATTACTATTAGATCTTTTAATAATACAAATTTAAAAAATTAAGTTATCTATTAAAATTTATAATTATAATTTTTGTTTCTTTTTTTTTTTGGACTATTTTAGATTTTAATTCTAAATGTAGTTTTAAGACTAGTTTTGTAAAACAAAAATAAAAATGTATAGGAATTATAGAAAAAAAAGGATAAGGAAACACAGGGAACACTGACAAGAGAATCTTGGCAGATTTTATTAAAACATAATTGATTTTTACATTTAAACACAAGAATTACATTTGCTTACTTGATAAAGCATGAGATGCGACTAGAATAAAGTATTTTCGCTTATCGACGCTTTATAATAATCATCTAATGCTAGCGTCTTCCAGCGTAAAGCTTTTCTTGTATGAAATCTCGTTGCTGATACTAGCCTCAACCATTTTTTAACGATTTCTCGTTATCCATCTTTAAAGTATTCTAAACAAAATAATGCACATTTAAAAAATAATTTGAAAGATCAGCGTCGTGCCCTTTTAATTTTAGATAAAATCATACATTTTACAAACATACTCATAAGTATAAGTGTAACATATTCAGTCATAATCTGTCTAATTTGGGTAGAAACGAAATTAAGTAATAAAAATTATTTTGTGTCTTATACACATCCGCAATGCCTGATAATTGGCACTCGATTTGATGACAAATCTAAATGAATGAGAATAATTGCCTCTTATTCGAATAATCGGCACTTGCTTTGAAGGTTCATAAAAGTTTATATGTGTATGAGTTCTCTAAAGCAATCTTAACGTATTAAGAAATTAGTAAAATTTATAATGAGAATTTTTATGAAGATATTACGAAGGATTTCTGAGGAGTATTACATTAATTTTATAAATATTCAAATACTTTTATTGCTGTATTCAAGTTGTATACTTTTTTATGTATCTTCATAATTTTAAATAATTATGTGTCACATTTTTTTGAATGATTGTATCTAAAAATTTTACATGTATCTTTATTTCTTTTTTTTAATTATATTTTACATTATTATCTGCGATTGTAAATTCATTTTTTATTTTGCATAATAATTAAATATAATAAATAAGATTTGTTTTTTAAGATATAGGTAAAATCAGTATTTTGAAACATAGAGGCCGTAACATTTTTATTGTATTATTCCTTACCCTTAGACGATTATCATAAACATGACATTTTTACTTTTCAAAGAGTATCCAATTATACGAATATAAAAGAGTATCGTTTCTTTCATTTATATCTGCCACTGTTCTGAGCGCATTTCGTCGAATAGAAGGAGGTTGTTTTGGGAAACATTGATGGCGACCTATACCTTTATTAGTAATTCGCCGTTACGTCTCCCTTATAATAATTTCGCTATTAACGTTAATACTTCGTGCTGCTAGAGTTAGCCATATTATCAATAGTGCGTAGTCTTTTTGCTATAAAGACTATCGCGGAACGCAAATTGTCCGGTTCTTGTTTGCTTGGCTCGTCTTTGAGTCATTATACGATACTTTTGAGAAAATAGCACTTTCGAGCATTCAAGATTGTAAAAAATATCCTGGACCTTTGATGCACTTTGGATGCGGTTAAAGTCTTACTAGAAATGTTTTGAAGCATTTGATTGATCAGAAGAAAGAATTTTACGAATCAAAGAATACTTCCAAGCATGTGTAGCATTACGTTGACCGTACTCTTTTGCGAACGTTTCAAAAATCCATATTTTACAAATATCGAATATTTTCTATCTATGCAAATTACATTAATAAATGTTTTATATTAACACGTGTTTTTTTAGAAATTTTCTGAAACATTGGTGAATATTTCTACGACGTACCGTAGCAATTGCAATAATATTTTGCGACAATATGACCGATTTTAATTTCTTAAAACTTCTTACATTAGCATACCAGGTCAAATATTTATTTAAAACGAGCTAATAATTAGTATTAAATAATTGTAATTTTAAATTGGATTCGTAATATGGTTTTGTCGCGACCAACATGTATATGTACAGTTTTTAATTTATAACATAAGTTTAAAAAGAATTTGACAAATTAACAATATTAAAATTATCGTACCACATAATTTGAAGCATAATGTAAACCTTATAATACACACATCACACTACATGATAATAACTGAGAAGGAAACCGATTTTAATAATTGACAATAATAATTTAATAATTGATAATAATGATCCACTCTCTTCGTTTGGGACACTGATATGACTGCCTGTTTTCGCTACCGACCGTAGAATGGGCTCTTTGATTTATAGAAGATGACATATGTAATTTTAGATGGTTAATTTTTTTGAGTATGTATGTAAGTGAAAATGCTTTTTGTTAATGACATCGAGGGATTTAATATGTATGTGTAATTGGATTAATGTATGTAATTTATAAGGGGTTTGTCAAAGATTATGTTACGGCTGATGATGACTAAGTAAAGTCGAAACGTTCTGCGTAGAATTATTTTGTAAAGATTTAAAATTACAATTATTTAATACTAATTATTAGCTCGTTTTAAATAAATATTTGACCTGGTATGCTAATGTAAGAATTTATTTTATTATCATACGAGCGAAAGTTTAACTAATGAATTATTTAGAATTGTTCATTTTAATTATTATTCTTAAAACTTTTTGGTAGACAACTTGATGACATTTGATGAAACTAGGAATGTTCGGCGAACAATATTTGTAAAATTCTACACATTATGTGCAAGAGATGACTTCAGTTTCTAACGTCGCGCCGTTTCGTAATATAATTGTGCATAATTAGATGTTTGTAAGATTTTCTACTCGAAATATTTTGTTTTTCTTCAAAAGCACGTGATTTACGCCAAAGACGGACATTACATTCGTAATTATTCTCTGCACCCAAGCCATACGCTCTTTAAATGTGTCCTAGACTAGTTTTGCTCTGCATTCGTTTTTTTAGCTCACACACTGCGAAAGCTGCTGGAGATACGTTGCAGTTTTACAAACGTGTTTATCCCGTTGGCTCGTAACACCGTAAGAGAGCGAGCAATGATGGTAATGGAGTTCGCCGGGTCGTAAATTATTTAAAGTTCTCTCGCGATGTAAATTAGAAAAAGGGAAATTGTCATTAGAAAAGCTGGTTAGAAAAGAAGTTAACATAATGAAGAAAACACTGTTTTTTACAGTGCTAATGAGCATTGAAAAATGAAATACTATCTACTCGTACAAATTATAAATTTTTTATGCACACAATTATGTATAGGCTGCTAATTAAAATTGATTTCAAATTTTAAAATGCAATAGCAGTTAATAATCCTAAAATTCTTAATTATTAAAATGTAATTTTATTGTTAATATTTTACGGATAAAAATTCTATTTTATTTTTGTTATATCTTTTTATATCACATTATCTGTAATTTTTAATGATTCGAGACGAAGTTTCTTTTGCCGCAATCTATACGGTGCAACAGAGTAGCATGGATCGCGTCTTGAATAACATTATGCGGTAATTCTTCTTAAATACCGTAGAAACGCGTCTCTAGTAAAAACATTGAAAAATAAACAACGCGAAATAATATACAATATTTTACAGTAGCGCTTAGTATACCAGTGATTGGGCATTATTCTCGCGAAACGGTGATTCGCGATAATCGAGAATTTGCGAAAGTCTCATCCATTGAATCGTTCGATCGCATCACAAGTTTCTCCGTACGATCGCAAATGTAATTCATGGAGATCTTTATAATCATTATTACGCACGAACGTTTATGCATTAAGGGGATAGGAATCACAAGCGCCATCAGTAAAGTACTAATACCAGCTACAATAATGGATAAAGTAAGGGGTTACGCAGAATAAAAGGAACAGAGAATAGAGAATAAGAATTTCAACCTATCAGAAATCATATACTGTGGAATAAACAGTGTGTATTCCATAGTACATGATTTCTGATAGGTTGAAATTCTTATTCTCTGTTCCCTGTTCCTTTTATTCTGCGCAGCCCCTAAATGTCCCATCGTTAATTAATTAATCGTCAACGCGACGGACGCATGCTTAACCACCGTATGCTTAACCACCGTTCCGCGGTCCCATCCACTTCTCGTGGACCGAAAATCGATTCTCCTTATGTGTAAAATCGCGTTCGATTGTAACGCGGTGCCCCGCACGAGGCGTGCGCAAAATAGCACGCCCCGAATTGTCATTTATTTATACACCTCTACTTACTTAAGTTTATTTTGGACTAACGCTATATTTCGATTTACGATCGTTCCTCTTTCTTTTTATGCGTAAAATATCATAAAATACATTCTTTCTTTTATTCACTATTCACGGACTCGCCGTTTCGTTTCGGTAATTGCACATTGGAGACGAGTGACGATATCGAGCGAGTGAAAAATTGTTTTATCTCTTTACCATATTTTATTTAAAAAATGTGTAGAAACGAGATATTTAAAAAATTTGTTAACGTTACTCTATATAATTATAATATATGATAGTATAACAATTTAACATTCTTGTAAAATTATGTAGAAAATTATATGGAAATGATATTTTTTTAAATGAGTCTTAAATGTTAGTTTTATCTGCTGCTATTTCCGCTGCTGTAAAATCGAAACTTGCTCGTTGGTATCACGAAATACCGATCGTTACGGCGAGTCTTGTGATGACTCACGATGACTTTCATACAAATCGTTCGATAGGTACGAGCGACGAAACGGATTCAACGAAAAAGCACGGCGGCACTAGTAAGCTTGCACGGACATCATACGCTACGACGATCTCTCCTCGAGAGTCTGTTTTTTATATAACTATGGAGTCGTAAAGTACTTTCCGCTTCTCATCACGTGAGAACGGCTCGGAACACTCTGCTCGGTTGTTCGCCCACAAAACTACCTACATGTAACCGTGTATGTTTTTAAAATGTAAAAAGTAAGCGCGTTCGTCCTCTCTCGTCAACGGAAATACCAAACATCCTCGTTCTTGATACTATAGCCGACGATTGTCGCCAGTAGGATAGAAGATTTTGACTTTATATAATAGAAATTATGTCGTTTAATGTAATAGTTTTGGGGTGATTTATATATATTATTTTTTTAAAATAATAAAAACGAAGTAGATTAGACAATTATAATTATATAATTATAATAATAAATAAACTATTTTAGAAATAGTTCTTGAAATTGACAATTTTCTTCTAAAAGTGATTTCTAAAGTTTAGAAATTTTTGTCTATGTCAAAAGAATATTTTTATAATTTGATACTAAAAGATATTTTAGAAAGTTTATAAAAATATTTCTGCTTTATAAACTAATTAATAATTTATAACTTTATAAACTTATTATTAATTTAACAATATGCAATATTTGTCTAGCTTATCTAAAGTCAAATCATAAAAGAATGTACAAAGAACAATATAAAACAATATGACAAAGTTGCAATTATCATAATTCAATGATATTTCTTTACTCCGTTCTTATTCATTATTATTGCATTATATAATTTGTTACGGGTTATGCGGGGTAAGAATTAAACGTAATTACTTATTTTTTTGCCTGCGGAAGCTATTCCTGTGCCAATACTAATTGCGAGCTTTGTTAATTAAAGTACGTTTAATTTTATGATCGAAAAGTGACGACGTAATTGCATTGAGATCGAAAAACGTAGTAGAAATAATATTCTCGTACAGTTTCATCGCTGTCTTCTGTTATTTAATTTTCATGTTCTTTCATTCTATGAGCGAAAAACGGAAAAAATAAATTAACATGTGGAGCCCGTTCAGTATTTCGATCGCTCGAGAGTTGACGCACTGCGCCAGATGCCTAAAAAGAAGGTACAAGGGATTACTTTGTACAATAGAAGCGCTCTAAACGCGTCGTTGAGGCCGGATTTCTTTTCGGCGAAATCTCTTTGAGAGTCGCGGAGCATCTTTTCGCGGTTGGCTAGATCCTCTTTTGTT
The DNA here is from genome assembly GCF_001594065.2 of Cyphomyrmex costatus. Classification (NCBI taxonomy): domain Eukaryota; kingdom Metazoa; phylum Arthropoda; class Insecta; order Hymenoptera; family Formicidae; genus Cyphomyrmex; species Cyphomyrmex costatus. The sequence continues at coordinate 78,318 of NW_017279970.1, forward strand.
GTTAGCATACAAAACGGTTGCGACGTATATCTTCCAGGCAGAATTTTTCAGCTGACCGTTTCAGTATTTTTATGAGCCAGCGATTTTAGTATCTTCGCGATTTTATTCTTAGAGACTTGATTTACATCTGTACTTTGAATTGTAAAATTGATATAACGCAGCTGAGAAATATAATAAAAAACGGAGTAAATTACATAATTTGTAATAATAAATTAATTGTTAAAAATGCATTTCCCAAAATCCCAAAATTTTTGAATTTTTGAAAGTAATTTCTAAAGTTTAAGAATTTTTGTTTACGTGAAAACGTCTATATGTGAGAGATAATTAAAATGTTGGAACACAATTTATAATTTTAAATATTATACTTAAAATGAAAAGAAGATAGGTATGTGATGTAAATAATGAAAACATCATTCTTTTCAGGAATATAAAAAATATGTAATCCTGCAGTGCTTTTTCGTATAAGTGCGGAATTATATAAGTTCGTATACAGAGAATAAAGTAAATTAAAATATATTCATAAAAAAGTAAATATGAAATTAAGTATGTTGGAGAAAGAGTATATGTAAATGTAACTTATATAAATTATAAGAATGTTTTTAACATTAACGCATTTAGATTGAAAATTTAAAATTATAAAAAAATAAAAATCACATTTTAATTTTAGGAAAAAATATTAAAACAGACGCGGTGTATAAAAATAAATAATAGAAAAATAAATAATAGTAAGGTATACATACCTTAATAGAATTGTTAAGTTTAGTGTTGTCAAGAATATTAGGTGTACAAATTAGTTCGGTCCGTTTTCTGTGTTCAAAAATGCATTTATTTTAAAACAAAATTAATGAACAGATTAATTAAAGTATTGTCCATCGCTGACTACTACTTTTTCCCATCTCGAATTCCATCTCGAAAAAATGACTCGTCTTTGGAGGCGATCATCTTTTGGAAAACGGACCGAACTAGTTTGTACTCGCAATAAAATATCAAGTTTATTTAAGTCTCAATTTGTTTCTTATGTGAACGGTACGTAATTAACGGTATGAGATTTATACTTATTCCATTTTATGTTATCAAACAAGTTAGGTGTATAGTTAAAATTTCGCTAAAGTGGTTTACCTAATCGTAGGACATTCTGCTAATTGAAGCTGCATCCTGTCCGCGGAAGCTGAAAATTTCGCGTTATGCGTTATTTGATGCCCGAAAGATACCGCAATCCTTCCTGCGTAAAGCTCTGATCCTGGAAATCCTATTACGGTACTCGGGATCATCCTCACGAGTCCTCTCTTTCTGCAATCCCGTAAAATGATATCACGACATTCCCATGGTACTACGTCGATCTAAGCGTGCCCTATGGTATGGTTTTACGACGGCTTTTCTCTCTTATTCCGCTTTCCTCGTGCAAACCTCGCTGAAAACGAGCGTTACGAGTACCTTTGACACACTCCTCTTTCTGTCCTACTAGAAATCGGAAAGGCACTTTCGTTCCTCGATATTTCGACGTTAACTTTAAGTCGATTCGTTAAACAAGCGAATAAAATAATTAATTTGAGCAAACTCTCTCAGAATGCGATGTTTTTGTGGAAGAAAATAGCGTCGAATTTGCTTATATGTATATATTGTTTCCATTTTTTTTTACTCGTGAATATGATATAACCCTGGTTGAAACATTGCTGTCTCAAGTTTTTAAAATTATGATTTCTAACAAATATATGAACTAAGAAACATTTTAAACAAGATATTTTAATAATCATTACACTGAAAATAATATTTTGATTAAATCATTAAAGAGCCCAAAAAGGATGAATTTTTTTGGTGAGATTAGACAATTTCTAGTTATGATAATCATAAATTTTATTTGGTCTCAAAGTGTCATTCTTATCGAGCCCTTTTAAAGGTTATTTTTAATCAGTACTTTTTCTTAGAGTAACTAATATTAAAATATATAGTACATGTTTAGAATGTTTCTTAGTTCATATTATTATATGATTTACCTATTGGTAAACCTTTGATGATTGTCTTAGATTTTGTTGATACAACAATATAAATGTAATCAGAGTATATAACTACGGTTCATAAGAAGTTAACTATCATAATGTTTCCGTGGAAACAACCAAAGTATTAGAATGAATTAAAAGTAGCAGCGCGTTGTTCGTAATAATATTCTTCTACGTTCATTCGCACGGTTATAGTGTCTCTTGATTTTTTCTCGTCGAATGGAGGAACGAAGTTTTCTTGCAGATGAGGTGGCAAGGTACGTCGTTAGAAGTTTTCTAATCCCGTCCGTGGAAAGGGTTTCCTCTGTGGGCAACGTGTAAGTACTAGTCTGGAAACAAACGGTAAGAATTATTTAGCACGAACATCTTGTGAAATGAAATATCTTGGAAGTAAAAGGAACATTGTCTTGATTCTTTCATCATTCTCGTTTATCATCATCTATTTGTTATCCTCTCTTAATCCTTTCAATATTAATTGTCTTCATATTAGAGTAGTCGATAATATTCTACTAGAACTACCAAAGGTATCAATTTAGTAATTTCCTAATCTAGTTTCCTATTAATGAAAAATTATATATTTTGTATCGTTAGAATTATTTGTATTATATTCATATATTTTCAATATTTTGTACTGTATGTAATACAAAAAAGAAAAAAAATTGTAATGATTAGCGAATTCGTAATAGTACTAAATGGTGATCTTAATCTTATTATATCATATCATGACATGTAATATACATACATATATATATATGTTATTTTGAAAACTATAATGCGGCGAGTAATCAATCTAATATGCAAGAATACAATAATAAAAATGTGGAAAAAAAAACTTTAATCGTTAATTGTAATTGAGACCATTCAGTGTTTCGCAATTCTCAGTGGTTCGATTCGCGTGTGTAAAGTCGTATGGAAAAAGAAACGGAAGCATACGATATATTATTTTCTATAAACTTTTCTTTTTTGTGATATTCGCAATATCATTTCGATACGGTTGTTGCTCGCGGTACCGCGGGTAATGGATAAAGCATCAACAGACCAAAAGGTTTCCTTCAATGCTGCTTCCGTGCTTCGTGTCTGTGTATGTCTTCTGTGCGTAATTCTTTTTCTGTCTTTTTCGTCAAGGCTAGGTAATAGAGTATAATAGATATAATACAGTAAAGTGAACATACATAAAGTGTATGCAACTTTCGGCCGATTTTCGAATCGCCTCCGCCTTCCGCTATCCTCCTCACCTTACCGCGCGTGGTCCAAAATGCTTGTAATGTCTTTTAGTTTTTGAACATGGCCGGAGATACTATCGCGTCTTCTGATAATAAAACATTCAAAGGAAATTCGCTTGGAAGTTAAAATATTTTAATTTAACTTACTTTCTCTGAAAAAAGTAATATATTTTGACTTGTTTCTTTTATTCCGAGTTTTGTGACTGAGCGTCTCTGATTGCTTCGGAAAAGAATGTTTTTACTGAACTTTCGGCCAAACATTTTCCTTTGAACAGATTCGTAACACATTGCGTCCTCACCTTTGTCGCGATCCAGGAAGAGAAGAGTTCCAGACACAGAGTTAAAATTTTTCGCCATTCCTCCTCCTTTTGTTTTACGAAAAAGGAGCTGCTCAGACGACTTCTGCGAGGGCTAGCTGGCGAAATTTCGACTCACGACGGTCCAGGATGCGGTATGTGCGAGGATGATGTTGGTCGGCGGCTTGCTTCATCTCCTGAGGCTCTCCTGCGGCAGGAAGTGGCAGACCAAATTATTCCTGTAGCACGAAAGGTGCCACTAATGCCGTTGGCTCTTTCCGGCCTAATTAGCCCGGGACCATTAAGTTTATCTACGAGCATCAGAGTCACCGGCCTCCCCCGAGGAAACTGTTAGATTGGGGGGAAGCGAAGGGAGGTAGAGTTCGCTTTTGCTGAGAGCTGAACACTGAATGATTAAGTTCGAATGCGAGAGTAGCCAAGTCATTAAATATATCTAGGTATCAGACGCTTCTCCTCGACTATAGATAGTAACAACTAAACCAGGAACACAATAGATATTATTTCTGTAATGGTATTAGTATCGTAAGATGTAAACTTTCGAAATTATAATTTTAAAAGTAGTTCAATTATAAATAGAAAAATTTATTAATATTATATATATTGTACATAAAATTTTGGCAACAATATAATTAATTTCCTACTATACTGTTCAATGATAGAAGTGTATGAAGTTTTTTCTTTATTTTTTTGTGGAACAATATTTTATAGGTGTCTGCATTTATCGTCTCTCAATTTCTTGCGTCATGCTTTTTGAAAGAGAAACAGTTTAATTGAGATTAGCGTAGTTAACGAACTAGTATCTTGAAAGGAATTAACCTCCGGAAACGATTCAGTTGTTGTAAACTTAATTAACTGTTTTCACAATTATTTAATCAAGATAATCAAGTCTTTCTAATGACTTTTTGACGACATTTACTTCGATCGTCCTTTGTTTTCTGTTTATTTGAACTCGCAAATTGTTGTTGAAAGTTGCCAAGATACATTTGCCTTTTATAAGTAGGTAGAATTAAGTAATAGATGCGGTTTGCGGATTCGGTTTTGTTAAGTATCTAGCACCGATAATGGGCCTTTTAAATAGAACAAGTCATTAAGCTTATCAACAATCGTTAAATTCGTCGAATTTGGTTCTTGTATCACGATTGGTGTTGGAAGGAGTGCACATTTTATTGCGTTTTATTGACAAATCCTCATTTTAATCAGCACGTCAGTGAAGTCTGAAGAATAAAAAGATCGAAGTTTAACTATTTGGCAGGTAATCATGTCTAAGTTGATTAAAGTTGAGATAGACATTTTATTCAAATGTATAAATTCAGTAGCTTGTATTATTTCACGAATATCAATATTATTATTGAAACAATAAATTCTACAGTTATCTTTTATTTATAATTGAATAATAAAAGTATTGCTTCAATATTTAAAATAAAAATGTTGTATTTACATAAAAGAATGTAAAAAAATCTGTGGCTGTGTAATGTAGATAATTTATTGCTTAAAATCAAAGTGAATGATATAAAGATAAGATAAAAGAAATTTATATGTTTATTATAAGTCCTCTATTTTATTCGATAGATAGTTTTATCAAGAATCCGATAAAGTGTCATCGATTAGCTATATAAAATTCGGATTTGCATCTACTCGCAATTGAGGATCATCGGCGAATTATTCGGCCATCATTGTCATGCCAGAGAAACCCCGGTCGGCGATAATTGATGAAATGAATCACGTTGACATCGACGGTGATCGTTAGCAATGAGCGGGAGAACACGAACCGCGAGCTATCGTTAATCACCAAGCCTGACATATCCGAGCTATCGTTTGTTACTTTTGGGAAAGTTGTGCGGTCCAACTCGACGCTCCAACGCGAATTATCGATTCTGTGGAACAACGTCGGTTGACTTGAGGTTAATTAAAAATTATAAATTAATATATTTTTATCGTTACGGTTAGACATTCGAAAGATTTTTCAATCTGTTCGTATCATTGAATTTATTGATTGAAACAATAAAGAGCTTTGAAAGCACGTAACAGCTACAGATGATACAGAGTATGATTATTTTTCGATGACATGAAATAGTATAAGATGAGACAGTGTTATTGAACATACAATTCTCCTACATAGCGTGCAATGCTTTTATGATATTCGTTTAAAATCTGTATATATGTGGTTGCAGTTTATTATTTCGAATGTCGTAAGAGATTTATCGTTTGTGAAATTCTATATGAGAGAGCACGCTAAAGATAGAATGACATGATATACCTAGTGCTGATATTGCACTGATGCTCTCCGAACGTCTTTGTCATTAGAAACTAAAGCACAAAAAAATTATTGCAATGAAGATATACAGAAATAAACTCTGGATATTTCAAAAATCTTTGCAGACATTTAGATGTTATGATTTGATGTCATTTTGTAAATATATTATTGTCTCATTATCAGTATTTTGCTTTAAGTATGTTTGCCTTCAAAATATTTTATTGTTTGTTTAAACTGCGAGCTCTTATCCGTTTATTGATTAAATTATTAACGCTTTCGGCAAAGTTTCTGGCTGATCTAACGGACCACTGGTAACCAGCACTTGTACAGTGTCTGAAGGCTTTCTCGCGTCTTATCCCGGAAGTTAACAACTATCGGCTTTGTAACCATGCTTAAGTTAACGCGAGTTTCGCGCGTGTTGAATAGTTTGCAAGTCCATTACAGACGCATTAAGATTATATATACATGTATCTGTATATCTACGTACATGTCTGAATGCTCATCTAACGTTCCTTCTCTTCACCTACGAAGAGACACGTGATACGAGCGCGATCACTTCGGGGCATGGTACAGTTGAAACTAACAAAGCTAACGTTTCTATGTGTGATAGCACGCTGTCAAGTTGTCTTAAAGTTGCTTCTGCCAATATTAGTGAGTTCTAATCGCTTGGTTTAAGCAATTCCTTATTATATCGTATACTAGATACTGCAGTAGGTACACGTAATTAATTTAAAAATGAAGATGAAATTCTTCATATAACACAATAGCGAATAACATTTGCATTATCAATCTCGCACTACTGGTGTAAAAGGGAACAAGATATCGATAGCGAAGAGAAACTTTTCGCTCGATGATCGCTTCGCCGCGAGAATCGAAATTCGCATTTTTCTTCTTAATATACGAGTACCCTGTCGTGTATTTCCGTGGCCAGCTACGCAGGCAGAGTACCTTTTATGCGAAGCGTTTATGCGACGTGCGTTTCAAGAGGACGTAGTCGGAGCTTTCTCGCAAAGAGCTTTCGACATCGCGCGAGGACTGCTACGAGCTTAGCCAAAGAGCTCCTCAGAGACATCCGGCTCGCTCGTATACCCACAGATCTCTTTTCTTACCGTGCGTAGTTTTCAGCTTTTACCCTTTGGCTTTCTTTTTATGCGGTTTTTCTTTACGAAAAACGGTCAGCCGTATCGTTTCCGCCCGACTAACGTAGTGCCGTCTAAGGACACCGGGGAGCACTGGACGTTATTGCATGAGATATACAGTTACATATATGTATATACGTATGTTCTCTGAGTACATACGTACTTTCTTTGAACAGTTATCGATATTCGATTGTGACTCTCCCAAGGCTTTGGTAGCGTGTTCGAAGGAACGTAAGATAATTCTAAGGAAAGGAAAGATTAAAAAAACTTCGTTTTCCTTATCTCCTCGCAATCTGGCAAAACCTCGTGAGTAAAGCGTTTATTGTGAGAATTATCGTGGATTCGAAGGGGATATATAATTAATAATTAGATGTAGAGAGGGGTGAAACTCTCTTATAAGCTATAAGGTAGATTGTATATACGAAATTTACTCTCGACATATAGCCTCGAACGGCAATGAAGATCATTTTCGTCGAGTCGCCTAACTTCAACTTTGAACACGGCACGTGACTCGTGTCGCAAGGACTCAGCTACCCTTTCGCTAGGACGATAAATCACGGGAAACCCGTTGAAACACCCTTTATATCGGCGCGCCGCGAAAGCAACTTCGTCTTCCTCCGTTCATCAGAAGGGTGACGTGGCTGTTGCGGCAACTTTTTACTGTCGTATAGAGTGTCGTGTGGAACTACCACGTGTTCTTTCAGCGACAGATAATAGAAGGAAAATTAAAAAGAATAGTGATGGTTATTTTTTAAATTATTAAGATAATCGATTTCTTATGTAAATGAATTAATGATAAGCTATGGTAACTTTGGCTCGACTTTTTTTTTCATGGAATTATATTAATATTATGAATGAGAAAGAGCTGTGACGCAGAGAAAGAGGGAGAACTTTGAAGGTATAAATAGAAGATATAAAATATAAATATATCAAGTTAAGCTAATACCAAGTTAAGTTTTGTTTTTCAAAAAATTGTAGTTTGAATTTAGCTTAATAAAGACTCAATGCAAAAGTTTTAAAAAATATTCGTCAAGAGACATTTAATATTGAAAGAGTTAGAAAATTGCGAGATATTTTACCACGCAGTATTTGCTAAGAGAAGACACACATTGAAGTGAAATTCTAATTAAAAAGCTACTCTACCGCTATAGAACACCTTGCGTGACGCAAAACACGAAAATCTCGTTGAGGTTTCTTGCGAAATCACGACGGCGTAATAAAGTTGCATAGTATCTTACCTTTGAAAAATACGATGGTATTTTCAGCTGATAGCTGCCGTCGTCGTCTCGAAGCAAATCAATATCGAGAGGATGACGGTGGACAGTGGATGAAATGATAGAGGAAGAAGACAAAGGAGAATGACGGATAGAAGGAAGACTGTTCGAGAGGAAAACCGGAAAAAAGTGACGGTGGGCGAGCAGAGTCGAGTGCACGAGACGATTACTCGAATCAGTGGATGATAGTAACATGATGAAGGGTGGAAGAGTGGGAAAGCGCGTTCCAGGAGAAGAGCCCGAGAAGAGCACGGAGGGTGAAGTCGTGGATGTTGGAATCTGTATGGGAATAGGGAGCAAGGGGCGGGCGGATGGATGAGGCTACAACAAAACAAAACACGATGAATGTCCCGATGTGCAAGCTGCAAGCAGAAAGAACGCCAACGAAGATCGATGGTTAGTTTTCCTCTCATCTCGGTACTGCGCGGTCGCGCGCTGAATTATCTAGATAAATGCATTCGGACAGGTCGTTTACGGATTCACGCTTCGGGATAATCGTTAAATATTTCGAAATCGGTGGCAAATCCATGGATGCCGCGAGCACTTTGCTGTGCTATGAGAGATTTGTTTATTGTTGGCACGCGTTGGTCTACTGACAGTCTCGCATTGCGTTTTAGAGATAATTTGCGTGCTCGAGGCAGATCGCGCGTAGGTTGTAAATTAATCCTACATTAATAATCATATAAAATATTTATAAAATGTTAAGCTTAGCACGTCTGTGCGAGAGCTGTCTGATAAATGGATAACATAAAAAAATTGATAAAGTTAGTAGTCTTTACGAAATCGCAAATGTATTTCAAACATCTATATGTATATTCATGAAGGACGATTTATTTTTCAAAGAGAAAAGATAATTTATTTCTCAGGTGAAATTATTATTCTAAGATTCTATAGGTAGAATAACGGGAACCATTAAATTACATTGAAAACTCATTGCATTTTTTAATTTGTTAAAGAGTATTTCGAACTAATTGTATAACGTAATTTACTATACACAGGGTTGTTACAAAATTAGAAATTAAGGAAATTAGGAAAAAGTTAGAAAATTTTGCAAAATCTGAAAATTAAAATCTTGATTTTAAAGAAGTTTAATACTCGTTTATACATTACACTTAATCAGTTTTGGAATATCATCAACTCTTAAAGAATTAAATGCAAGCAGTGTCAGCAGCATTAGTAGTAATTTACATTGCTAAATCGTTGCTTGTTAAATTGCTTTTTTAACTAAATATTTAACGGTTTTCACATCAGAACAAAAAATTTCAAAATATTAGTACAAAACACAAATACATATATAATTAATATAAAAAATTAAAAAATATTATTGAAAGAGAAAATTATGAAAGCTAGTTTGGAAATCAGGGAAAAGTTATGGAATTTTAGGGTGAGAAATTTATAGCAATACTGTGATCGAAAATTTTTTTAATTTAAAACTCTTAAATTATAAAAAAAAATTTTAAATCAAAATAATTTTTAACATAATTCCTGAATTGATATTACGAGATATATTTTTGTTAATTGAATATTATCTATAAGAAATTATAGAAATAGATTTAATTTACCTTGACAGTGCCGCTAGATGCGCTAGAAGCGGGCGAGCGTCACGTCCTCGGCGAATGAAGAGAACTTATCCATATCTTGAGTGCGAGCAGGAAAAGAAAATAATTCTCCATTAAGTATCTGATGTGATTTAAATGTTTCCTCTCCGAATCTTGAAAAGTAACTGAGATATCAAGATTAATCCTTTTGTATACAATAGCCATTATTGCGAAGGATAGATTTCCTTTGTTCGCGACATGCAAATATACGTAGCTTTACATTTTAATGTTATCGCATTAATTTCAATGCAATTGCAATGAATCTCTTTGATTGTTACGATATAATACAAACAATACACCACAGTTTCTATGCCATTTTGTTCGAATTAAATCGATTTAATGACTAAAGAGTTGCATTATTGTAAATTATACAATTGATATTGGGCCGAAAAAATTCATACGTGAAAGCATGAGCTTCTCATCCTCGTACTATAGCGACTGCCGACCCTATGGGCACTTCAAGGCTCTTCACCGACCCTGGGGAGGAACGTGAGGGGAAACGGTCATAGTTCTATTCCTGTCGCCCGTGAATCATTTCGCTTGCACCTATCTCATCTAACGCGTGTAGAGCCCTTATACGGCTATGTCAAAAAGTGCACAACTTCGATAACATGTATTTTTGACTATACAATTTCATAAGCGGATTACTCGTACACTGCAGCAAGAATCTGGTTGTAATAGGAGTTCTGGTTGAAAATAGACAAATCATCAGAATTTTCTAGTTAAAATTATTATAATTCTAATTAAGATAATTAGAATCCTGATTGATATGATCAGAACACTATTTTGAACCAGAAATTTTTTCAGTGTGATATAAAGCTAAATCCTTTTTCCGCTTTCCATGTATATCTATTAACATAACATTATGTGCTACGATAACCATGTACATACGTAAAGAAGAAATTAAAATAATTATTTTTATGATTGTGGGATTTGCAACAATCAATTTTACCGTTTGAATGAAAATATTTTTAAAATCCGGTTTCTTTAGATTTTTCTGAAACTTGTAGAAAAAGCTTGTTTTGATGTCCTGAACATGTGCTTTAGAACTCAATACCCAGAATGGGATTAAAAATCAAGATATTCCACTTCAAAGTTGAGATGTTTAATGTAGGATTTCTATCTAAAGCTTATTCGAAAGTGGTCTTTTTATTCACTATTAAAAAGTTTTTCTTTACAATTTCTTGAAACAATGAGACATCAAATTTGATATCACAAGGAATAATATGAAATTTGTTTGAATATGGCTTCTAATATTCGTTTTTAAAAAATTATTGAGCAAAGTAAGTAGCACCGCTATTCTTTCGACCGGCGGCAATGGCGAAAGTGGGGGGCATTCAGATTTGGCAACGTCGTATGAAACGTCGTCGAAATGATATGATTTATACTTACATGCAGTATCTCACATTTTTAATTATAATTAATAATATATATGTATAAGGGTAATTTACAATAAAAAAGAATTTTATTTTATATGATTTGAATGTTTTTTTTTTACTTTAGGTTCAGCACAGCTGCAGTCGGAGAACGTCCTATCGCAACGCTTTTGCGTGCGGTAAATAGCCAATATCTCAAGCCGTTGAGTTATTTCTCTAACCCTACGCAAAAGCATTGCGTTATGAAAAATAACGCTACGCAGTGGTAGCGCTCGTACAAATAAAAACACGGAAAAACGCGCGCGACCGGAGCGTCCTTTCGGGGCATTTGGGGGGGGGGGGATACAAAATTTTGTATTGTTAAATATTTATTTACGAAATATTTTAATTTATTTTTCGGGGGTGCTGCGCCCTCCCCCCCGAACCACCCCTGCTTCCTGCACCCCACGCACCACCCCATAAGTCGCACTCGCTTCGCTCGTGCGACTTTATCATTGTATAACATATTACTAACACAGTGCACTCATAATGAAAAAATCTATGTGCAACTCATGTGCTATAATTGTCTCGCTTCGCTCGTGCGCTCCCGCGCCCGCGTCGCACAATAAACAACTTACCACACATGTTACACAATGTACTATTAGTTGTAGGTAATTTCGTAAAAGATATTGCAGAAGAATATTTATTTTTGTTTATTTATAAAGCCGGTATTCGTAGCCCATTATATTTCAAGACTGTTTTAAGATATCTTATAAAATGTTAATACGATTCTGTGATTGACTTATGACACCCTAAGACAATTTTAAATATGAGAACTGACTATAAATACTGGTATAAACATGTACTATTTTGGAAGATGACAAAAAAACAAAGAAAATTCTGAAATTAAAATAAAATAGTATTAAATGATGCAATGACTCTGCGTTCAACAAACAAAATAGTTTTACAACTGTCGTAAGATTTTTTAACATGATTGGTTTATACATTTAGATCCAGTGAGAAACTAAGGATAAGATGAATATTATCTAATATAATATATTACCACGAAAAGTATCTGATATATTACTAAATGTGCCAGTTCAAAGTGAACACACATAACATATATTTTCTATGTTGAATATGTACCACGAAAAGTAACTGATAGATTATTCAAGGTGCAAATTCAAAATGAACGTACATACATATAAGTATAATAAAACAGATTACAATTTGCATATTACAGTTTTCTAGAAAATAACTGCAATATGTTATTCTTAGTGCACAAAATATGAGTGCGATTGTTGAGGACTCTGTGAAGTCGAAACTTTTCCGTATATATCGATGTAATTATTAATAATAAAGGCTCTATCAGGTTAAGAATGGGTCAATCGGCTCCCAAACGGATTATGACCAGTATGTCACCAAAAAGTTCGTTGACCCGAAAAAAAAATTTGGAGAAATTTTTAATTCCGTACACCACCCCTTTTCGGAGATATTGCCTTATGAAGTATTTTCATATTTTATTTTTGTCACGAGACCTATCAGATACAATTCTATTAAAAAAATTTGGGCATACAAAACGTATCAAAAGGTATTTGAAAATATTTTTTGCGAGATGTTCCAACCTAACCATAATTTTTAAAAAATTCCTGAAAACTTATAAGTGACCCCCTTTTGTTAGTTTATGATTGGCAACCTCGCAAAAATTCAAAAACATGTATTTTTAAACTTATTTTCACCCTGAATTTTTTCAGAATTTTTTGAACCCGGCATCATGCCTAAAAAAATTGAAACTCGCCTAAAAAGGCAAAAAATCGCCATAAAATATATATCAAGTAGCCATAAAGCCCTAAAAGGCTCATAAGATAACGTGCAGAATTCGCCATTAGTTTCGTTTAGTTTAGATATTTAGCGAAAATTATCAAGCCTGCTGAATTATTATCCAAATTATTCGATGCCCAGAAAATTGCACCGGTCATCAATGAGGATAGCGACGACGATTAATAATATATACATGAACATATATAAATATATTATGTTGATCAAAATAAAGAAATTCCAAAAAGCATTTATAACCTTTAAATATTTCAAAATAGTTCCAATATGAAAAAAAGCATATGGCTAAAATTTTCAGAAAAAAATTCGGTTATGGGATGAAATTGTCGTACGATATTTTTTCTGCCTTAAATTCATCAGTCGTCCTCCGATACTCGTAGAAAATACTTATTACTGATGTATTCTAGTGTCTTAAGATTGCAGAACTATTCTAACCAC